>NC_134355.1:236616976-236846976 GCF_048569485.1 Anomaloglossus baeobatrachus
TCGCTGTGTGTGACATCCAGCAACGACCTGGCCCCTGCTGTGAGGTCGCCGGTCGTTGCTGAATGTCCAGCTTCATTTTTTGGTCGTCACTCTCCCGCTGTGACACACACATCGCTGTGTGTGACAGCGAGAGAGCGACGAAATGAAGCGATCAGGAGCCGGCACTGGCAGCTGCGGTAAGCTGTAACCAGCGTAAACATCGGGTAACCAAGGGAAGACCTTTCCCTGGTTACCCGATGTTTACGCTGGTTACCAGCCTCCGCTCTTGCTGCCAGCGCCGGCTCCTGCACTGTGACATGTGGCTGCAGTATGCATCGGGTAATTAACCCGATGTATACTGTAGCAAGGAGAGCAAGGAGCCAGCGCTAAGCAGTGCGCGCGGCTCCCTGCTCTATGCACTGTGACATGTAGCTGCAGCACACATCGGGTTAATTAACCCGATGTGTGCTGCAGGAGAGCAAGGAGCCAGCGCTAAGCGCGGCTCCCTGCTCTCTGAACTGTGACATGTAGCTGCAGCACACATCGGGTTAATTAACCCGATGTGTGCTGCAGGAGAGCAAGGAGCCAGCGCTAAGCGCGGCTCCCTGCTCTCTGAACATGTAGCACAGCGACCTTATGATCGCTGCTTCTGCTGTGTTTGACAGCTAAGCAGCGATCATAACAGCGACTTACAAGGTCGCTGTTACGTCACCGAAAATGGTGACGTAACAGCGACGTCGTTGTCGCTGTCGTTTAGTGTGACACCAGCTTAACTCTCATCTGGGTCCTACTCTAATTTCTATGCCTCTCTTGTCCAAACTGACCTGTTATATGGACTAGAATAAAAATAAAATGGCATAAGTAAATTTGGCTTCCTTTATTTGCTAAGTAACTCATATTTTTCCGAAATTATTTTTTATGTTTTCTTGGCAGTAATGCAGATTCATATTCCAATGTTCACCATCTACATACCGTGTTTTTCCAAAAATAAGACCTCCCCCAAAAATAAGCCCTAGCAGGGATTTTCAGCATTTTCGGAGAAAGGCTTAAATATAAGCCCTCCCACGAAAATAAGCCCTAGTCCCGGATCAATAATGAAGTGTCCGTGCAGCTAAAAAAAGATACAGATACTGCAGGACACTTCATTATACACAGCGGCATCCGGCAATTACACTCACCCGACACCGAGCAGAGGACCTGCAGTGATCACACACCCGCACACATCAGCTCTCACACACACACACACACACACACACACAATCAGATCTCACACACACACCAGATCTCACACACAAACATCGGATCGCACACACAGTCAGATTGCACACATAATCAGATCGCACACACAAACATCGGCTGACACGCAAACAACAAATCACACACACACACACACACACAAACATCGGATCGCACACACATCGGATCGCATACACACTCACCTCATCCAATGACACCGATCTCTTCTCGCCGGGAGAATCCTGAGAGGCAGTGCAGTGCAGCGCGATGAACAGGACCTGCGGCCGGACACGTGACTTGCTCTCATTCCCTGCTGTCGTAAGTGCTGGATGTGATGTGATGTGATGTGTGTGTGTGTGTGTGTCTGCAATCGGCTGTGTGTGTGTGTCTGCGATCGGCTGTGTTTTTCTGCGATCGGCTGTGTGTGTCTGCGTTCGGATGTGTGTATCTGTGATCGGCTGTGTGTGCCTGCAATCGGATGTGTGTATCTGTGATGGCTGTGTTTGATCTGCTGTGTATATCTGCGATCTGCTGTGTGTGTATCTGTGATCGGCTGTGTGTGTAACGGGGTGCCAGGGGTGCCTCGGGGCTTGTAGTCGTGGCCCCCTTTTCTCTCAGGCCAACCCCCGGCTCCGCCGTCACTACTGGGACAGGGGATTGTTCTGTGGGGCAGAGTGTGGTGTAAAAGAGCATACTTTCAGCCGCAGGAAGACTCTTCAGGCACGGATCAGATAAACCAGACGACATCTTTATTGCACAGAGTTTCACAGACAGCTCAATGCACGGATTTTGTAGCGCACGGTCACAATTCCTGCCCGGGGAAATCTTTCCTTGTTGTCTCCTCTAGTGGGGATGTGCCCGGCTAATCCACTTCACCTAGGCTCCCACTCCGGCTAACACAGACTGGACCCACACAAATTCTGCTTCACCCTTGAGGACACTTCTTCTCTTCTTCCCTTCTTTCTTTCTTTCTTTCTGCCCACTCAGCTCCACACTCTGGCCCTGGCTGTTCCTTCTCCCCCGTCCCGGAATCAACTGCCTTCAACACACACACACTTCTCTCTCTAAGCTGCCGGCCCCTCCTCTCTCCTGCCCTGTTTCTATGGGGACAGCCGTCCCACCCGGGCTCTAGGGGAAAACCCACTGCACAGTAAAAACATGTTTATTAATAACATCAACAGTAACTACCCTAGAGTGAGGTACAGTTAGGTCCAGAAATATTTGGACAGTGACACAATTTTCGCGAGTTGGGCTCTGCATGCCACCACATTGGATTTGAAATGAAACCTCTACAACAGAATTCAAGTGCAGATTGTAACGTTTAATTTGAAGGTTTGAACAAAAATATCTGATAGAAATTGTAGGAATTGTACACATTTCTTTACAAACACTCCACATTTTAGGAGGTCAAAAGTAATTGGACAAATAAATCAAACCCAAAAAAAATATTTTTATTTTCAATATTTTGGTGCGAATCCTTTGGAGGCAATCACTGCCTTAAGTCTGGAACCCATGGACATCACCAAACACTGGGTTTCCTCCTTCTTAATGCTTTGCCAGGCCTTTACAGCCGCAGCCTTCAGGTCTTGCTTGTTTGTGGGTCTTTCCGTCTTAAGTCTGGATTTGAGCAAGTGAAATGCATGCTCAATTGGGTTAAGATCTGGTGATTGACTTGGCCATTGCAGAATGTTCCACTTTTTTGCACTCATGAACTCCTGGGTAGCTTTGGCTGTATGCTTGGGGTCATTGTCCATCTGTACTATGAAGCGCCGTCCGATCAACTTTGCGGCATTTGGCTGAATCTGGGCTGAAAGTATATCCCGGTACACTTCAGAATTCATCCGGCTACTCTTGTCTGCTGTTATGTCATCAATAAACACAAGTGACCCAGTGCCATTGAAAGCCATGCATGCCCATGCCATCACGTTGCCTCCACCATGTTTTACAGAGGATGTGGTGTGCCTTGGATCATGTGCCGTTCCCTTTCTTCTCCAAACTTTTTTCTTCCCATCATTCTGGTACAGGTTGATCTTTGTCTCATCTGTCCATAGAATACTTTTCCAGAACTGAGCTGGCTTCATGAGGTGTTTTTCAGCAAATTTAACTCTGGCCTGTCTATTTTTGGAATTGATGAATGGTTTGCATCTAGATGTGAACCCTTTGTATTTACTTTCATGGAGTCTTCTCTTTACTGTTGACTTAGAGACAGATACACCTACTTCACTGAGAGTGTTCTGGATTTCAGTTGATGTTGTGAACGGGTTCTTCTTCACCAAAGAAAGTATGTGGCGATCATCCACCACTGTTGTCATCCGTGGACGCCCAGGCCTTTTTGAGTTCCCAAGCTCACCAGTCAATTCCTTTTTTCTCAGAATGTACCCGACTGTGGATTTTGCTACTCCAAGCATGTCTGCTATCTCTCTGATGGATTTTTTCTTTTTTTTCAGCCTCAGGATGTTCTGCTTCACCTCAATTGAGAGTTTCTTAGACCGTATGTTGGCTGGTCACAGCAACAGCTTCCAAATGCAAAACCACACACCTGTAATCAACCCCAGACCTTTTAACTACTTCATTGATTACAGGTTAACGAGGGAGACGCCTTCAGAGTTAATTGCAGCCCTTAGAGTCCCTTGTCCAATTACTTTTGGTCCCTTGAAAAAGAGGAAGCTATGCATTACAGAGCTATGATTCCTAAACCCTTTCTCCGATTTGGATGTGAAAACTCTCATATTGCAGCTGGGAGTGTGCACTTTCAGCCCATATTATATATATAATTGTATTTCTGAACATGTTTTTGTAAACAGCTAAAATAACAAAACTTGTGTCACTGTCCAAATATTTCTGGACCTAACTGTATCTTTAGGGGGAAACTGCACCTCCTTGTAAGGGGTCTGCCCACCCCTTACATTCCTCCCCTCTTTAAGCCTAAGCCTCCCGGCAAGGCTCGAACCTGTAAAACACAATTTAGCAGCAAGGCAAACTTTGGATAAAACTTTAAAACCTTCATAAACAAAGTCAACCACTGAGCGCCCAAGTTCTGCGCCCGGAGTCCCTCCTGGGAGCTCCCGGTCTTTGTAGGCAGTGTGCCCGGAGGCCTTCAGCAGGCACTCCCGGTCTTTGCTGGTCTTCTGCCCGGAGGCTTTTACAGCACTCCCGGTCTTAGTAGATAGGAGAACAAACAATAAAGTCTTCCTTAACATCACGGAGGGAGCCCCTGGCTCAGTCCAGCATCAGGCTCCTTCCAGGCTCGGTAACTTAAACATGGTTGCAAACTGTGGAACTTTTCCGGCTCTTTAACAACACCGGTCTTCAACACGAACATGTCCATCACCTCCGGTCATTACGGGTCACTCGGGATGGTAAGCGCGCTGCCATTCGGCCCGCTGAGCCCTCACATAATCGGAAAGGGACTGACCTGGCAAGCGGCGCAGCCTCCGGAACGGTTTGTAGTTGACTGGTGGTTCTGGCGCCTCTGTCTCCAGTTTTGCCTCTTCAACCCCCGACGGGGGTGATGGGGTCGCTGAACGGGACGGACGGGGACTACCCACGACGATCACCGGGTGTGTGACCATACTCTGGTGGATCGCTAACACCGCCGGTGTCCCCTTGTCTGGGTCAGCACTCAGTCCTGTCATGACTTCTGGCGACACCGCCAGCGTGTTTCTCGGCCGGGAAATCTCAGCCAGCACCGGTCTCTGCTGTGTACGTCTCCGGTACTGACACTCTTCCCATCCGATCTCTTGCAGACCTTCCTGTAATGGCGCCGGGGACGGTGGAGATGCTGGGGAAGGTGGAGGCGGGCCTTCTTTTCCCGCTCTTGTATACGCTCCACCCCCAGTCTCACACATTAAATCGACCCAGCATAGGCGACTCTTCTTTTTCTCTGTACTGCCACCCTCTCCACATGTTTTCAGTAACATCTTAGGGCCAGCACCTCCCCTCTTTGGACGGCGTACTCTGTACTTCTTTTTCTTCGCCGGCCAACTCAGGGTCTTTCGTTTGGCGCCAATTCTTTGCGCGCTCGCTGTACTCGTGAAGACGGCTGCCATCTTACCGCCGTCTTGTGCCTGGTCCAACGCCTTAGGCACCACTTGGTCTCCATCTTCTTGGATCGGGACCCCCTGCAGATAATCCGTATCCTGCCGACTACGCCACATGTAACGGGGTGCCAGGGGTGCCTCGGGGCTTGTAGTTGTGGCCCCCTTTTCTCTCAGGCCAACCCCCGGCTCCGCCGTCACTACTGGGACAGGGGAATGTTCTGTGGGGCAGAGTGTGGTGTAAAAGAGCATACTTTCAGCCGCAGGAAGACTCTTCAGGCAGGGATCAGATAAACCAGACGACATCTTTATTGCACAGAGTTTCACAGACAGCTCAATGCACGGATTTTGTAGCGCACGGTCACAATTCCTGTCCGGGGAAATCTTTCCTTGTTGTCTCCTCTAGTGGGGATGTGCCCGGCTAATCCACTTCACCTAGGCTCCCACTCCGGCTAACACAGACTGGACCCACACCAATTCTGCTTTACCCTTGAGGACACTTCTTCTCTTCTTCCCTTCTTTCTTTCTTTCTGCCCACTCAGCTCCACACTCTGGCCCTGGCTGTTCCTTCTCCCCCGTCCCGGAATCAACTGCCTTCAACACACACACACACTTCTCTCTCTAAGCTGCCGGCCCCTCCTCTCTCCTGCCCTGTTTCTATGGGGACAGCCGTCCCACCCGGGCTCTAGGGGAAAACCCACTGCACAGTAAAAACATGTTTATTAATAACATCAACAGTAACTACCCTAGAGTGAGGTATCTTCAGGGGGAAACTGCACCTCCTTGTAAGGGGTCTGCCCACCCCTTACATGTGTATCTGTGATCGGCTGTGTGTGCCTGCGATCTGCTGTGTGTGATCTGCTGTGTATATCTGTGATCTGCTGTGTGTCTGTGTGTGATCTGCTGTGTGTATCTGTGATCGGCTGTGTGTGTCTGCGATCGGATGTGTGTATCTGTGATGGCTGTGCATGCCTGAGATCTGCTGTGTGTGATCTGCTGTGTATATCTGCTATCTGCTGTGTGTGTGTCTGTGATGGCTGTGTATCTCTGTGATCGGCTGTGTGTATCTGTGATCTGCTGTGTGTCTGTGTGTGATCTGCTGTGTGTGTCTGGGATCTTCTGTGTGTGTCAGCCTGTCAGCTAGAAGCAGGGGAGGACGGCGTGCAGCAACGACCGGAGATCACAGGAGGACCTGGGAACCATGCAGACGTCCTGGTCTGGTGAGTATGAGTCTCCTGGGAAGTGGGGGGGTCTGCTTTTTCGGGGGGTAAACTTACCCCCAACCGTGTTTTTCCAAGAATAAGACCTCCTCCAAAAATAAGCCCTAGCGCTTTTTTGGGGGGCAAAAAAAATATAAGACAGTGTCTTATTTTTGGAAAAACACGATATTTGTTTTTTCTCCTTCCCTCTAATTAAGTGCAACTGCTATTTTGGATATTGTATGTCATGTTCAGTTTGCACCAGTTCAGACTATGAGATATGGAAGTGCTGGCAATTTTTCTAGTTTTCACCTCAGAACCAGAATCCGACCTAGCAGAGAAGATCCAGGCCAGGATTAACTTCTTCATTGCTGCTCACCAGTGCACAGACCACATGCTAGGAGGGCAGCTCCCATTAATCACCATACCCTTTACTATGTCATATACCCCCCTTTGTTCAACCCTGAGGTGATGAACACCAGGGGTGGGATTCAGCCAGTTCTGTCCGGTTCGGGCGAACGGTTGTTAAAATAGCAGCCAGTTCCCTGAACCGGCAAGAAACGGCTCTGACGAACCGATTCCCTGTATTCACTTGTGATAGAGCCTTTAAGACACTAAAGCGGGCTTTACACGGTAGCGATATCGTTAACAATATCGCTATCGTGCGTACCCGCCCCCTCGTTTGTGTGACACGGGCATATCGCTGCCCGTCACGCACAAAATCACGCTCCACCATCACACGGCTTACCTGCCCTGCGACGTCGGTCTGGCCGGCGATCCGCCTCCTTTTTAAGGGGGCGGGTCGTCGGCTTCACAGCGACGTCACACGTCAGGCGTCTAATAGAAGCGGAAGGGCGGAGATGAGCGAGACGTAAACATCCCGCCCACCTCTTTCCTTTCGCATAGCCAGTGAAGGCAGGTAAGGCGATGTTCCTCGCTCCTGCGGTATCACACACAGCGATGTGTGCTACCGCAGGAATGAGGAACAACTTTGCTCTTTAGAAATAAATGATTTTTGGTTTTAGAACGAGCTCTCCACGGCAAATGATTTTTGCCACTTCTGCGATCGTTTTAGATCGCACAAAAGTGTCACACGCTACGATATCGTTAATGACGCCGGATGTGCATCACTAATGGCGTGACCCCGACGATATAACATTGACGATATCATAGCATGTAAAGCCCCCTTAACACAAATGAATACCCGTACCTCCGCAACGCACTTCCGGGTTTAGTGGAGCCTGTCTGCTCCCTGACCTGGTGTGCAGCGACGCGCTGACGCTGCAGAGTCCACAGCAGCGTGGTGAGGTAGCTCCTCCTGATGCTGCCTGTCAGTGTGCAGAGTGCCGTGGAGGAAGACAGAGGAGAGGCTGCCGGTGCTTAGAGCAGGTAAGCGCTCAGTGACCCGAAGATGCAGGGAGAGGAGCCGCATAAGATGGAAACTATATGGGGAGAGGAGGCCGCATAGATGGGAACTATATGGGGAAAGGAGGCCACATAGATGGGAACTATATGAGGAGCGGAGGCTGCATAGATGGGAACTATATGGAGAGAGGAGGTCATATAGATGGGACCTATATGGGAAGAGGAGGCCGCATAGATGGGAACTATATGGGGGAGGGGGCCGCATAGATGGGAATTATATGGGGAGAGGAGGCTGCATATGTGGCACCCCTTACCTGGTCAGGCACCACTGAGTACTGCACCCATGCTGGTACAGTGCTTCCAGGTAATTCCAAAGGCCAGAAAGTGGTGTGTACACACAGACACATAGCAACCAGGTCTCCCACACCATTAGATGGGACCCTTGGGTAGCCACTGGAAGAGGCTAGCTTTCAATTCTTGTCAAGGGGGGTAGAGGAGGGTATGGAATCTAAGCTGCTGCGGCTGTCAGGAAAGTAGGTGGAGCGAGCCAGTCTGAGAGCAGTGAGCGTGGTTGCTAAGAGATGTAGGTGCGTGGACACTCTAGTCAGACCCTGCACGTGAAGTAGCTGTTAGCGGGGGAGAACGGTTACCAGAGAGTCAGTCAGAAAGACACCAGAAGAGAGGCAGTCGAGTACAGGGACTGCTGGTGACAAGGCACGCATGGGGAACAGATCCCCAGAGTAGACGTCCATTTATTGATCTGCTAAACCTGTCGGTGAGGGTACTGGAGGTACCTCACCAACAAACTAGAGTCTGAGCCTCAGCAGCAACAGGGGGACCCATAAGGAGACAGAGCCTGAAGCCATCTCACCTGGTCCACGTTGCCGGCAAATGGGCTAAAAAGGGGAGAAAAGGCAGTAGCGACTTCCCTGGATAGACCCCACGGTACTTCAAGTCAGAGGTTATCCAAAACAAGAAGTGCTAGGAAGGTGAGTTAATGGTTACCCTCAGATCGGCCTGAAGGAGTTCCTGTTTCCACCTGGTTTAATCTCGGTATCGCCCGGGTACCTCACAAAACATCCAAAAGTGAGTAAAACAAGTTGAAAGACTTTCCGGACTGAGACTGAGTTATTCTGGGACCTGTTGTTCTACACCCCCGAGCCCCTGGGGCCAGCCTCACTCATGGGAGGCCACACCATCCAACTGCAGACTCCATCAGCCCCAGACGCTCGTTAAACCTGCAGTGGCGGTCACCCATATTCCTGACCGCAAACTGTGAGTGGCGTCACGACTCCTATATAAATAAACCTGACATACCTGTAGCCAGATATACCCAAAGTGAAGACCCTGTGGCGTCCCTGAAAAATGGAGTGATGTCCCTGGGGCGACCACTGCAGGTGGGATCTACATCTGGCATCACGAACAGGGTCAAGGACTAGACCTGTTTAGACAGGTGACAGTGCGCCTCAGCGGTCCGATCGAAAAATTTGAACCGCCACCATTTTGTTGCTGTTAAAAGTAGAGTTGAGCGCGGTTCGCGGTTCGAGGTTCTCCAGTTCGCGGCTCGAGTGATTTTGAGGGCTGTTCTAGATCGAACTAGAACTCGAGCTTTTTGCTAACGCTCGATAGTTCTAGATACGTTCGAGAACGGTTCTAGCAGCAGAAAGACAAGCTAATTACTAGCTGGCTTTCCGCTGTAATAGTGTAAGTCACTCTGTGACTCACACTATTATGAAATTTCAGTGTATAGCGTGCGAGAACAGCGCATTCAGATCACTGCTGTTTGGATAATGGCGATAGCCATTTTTTTTTTTTTTTTCCTTGTCTTCCTTCCCTAAGCGCGCGCATGTAGTGGGGCGGGCCAGCATGTCAGCCAATCCCAGACACAGACACAGCTAAGTGGACTTTTAGCTAGAGAAGCAACGGCATGTGTGATAGGATGTCCATGTCACATGTCCGTGCATTATAAATACGGGCATCTGCCCGTCTGGACGCCATTATCTCTTCTGCGTCTGGGTGTCAGTCACCGCTGGCGTAGCTCCTGTCTCCGATACTGCTGTGTACGCTCTATACACAGCGCTATACAGAATACGGATAGAAGTTTCTTTCAGCCCTAGTAAGGGCTAAGACCGGCAGGGTCAGAGCCATAGGTGACAGTCAGGGCCGTTAAAACAGATTTTAACAGCTACAGAAGATGACAGCGTCTGTGTAGCTAAGGTCAGGGATTTCCTCGCTGCATTTCCCCATTAGGAGGGATATACAGGTGCTAGAGATGGGGAGACAGAAGGCGCAAATAGGGTCTTACCCGGTATAACTTGAAATGACGAAAATTAAGAGTACACTCACCTGATCAGGTTGTGCCAGTCACAACTCCTGAAATCGCATGTGAGTGTCAGCTTGGTTTAAAAGCAGCGGCCCCGTGGATTGCAAATGTCATATATATAGAAATAGGAAAACGGGTTGATTTCTTTTTTCCCTGAGGAAGGAGACGGTCCTTGTCTCTGAAACGCGTTGGAAATGCTGAAATAAAAAAGAAACTTCTTCATTAATCCTGCACCAGTGGTTTTTTAGCGCGGCTTAAACCCGTTTTCCTATTTCTATATATATGACATTAGGAGGGATAGAAAGGGAGGCTTCCTTTCCTCTACCCAGACCCACAACCCTGCCACTGTACCCTCCTGCCCTTTGCACACTCAAACTCATTGTTACTAAGCCATTATACTAGCAAACACTGAGTAAACTTAGTGGCATCCTAAAAATCCTAAAAGTGGCTGTTGGACTTCTGTATTGTCCCACTAGTGCAAAGATATTTGCAGCACGTCTGCCTGCATTGCACACTCAAACTCATTGTTACTAAGCCATTATACTAGCAAACACTGCGGAAACTTAGTGGCATCCTAAAAGTGGCTGTTGGACTTCTGTATTGTCCCACTAGTGCAAAGATATTTTCAGCACGTCTGCCTGCATTGCACACTCAAACTCATTGTTACTAAGCCATTATACTAGCAAACACTGAGGAAACTTAGTGGCATCCTAAAAGTGGCTGTTGGACTTCTGTATTGTCCCACTACTGCAAAGATATTTGCAGCACGTCTGCCTGCATTGCACACTCAAACTCATTGTTACTAAGCCATTATACTAGCAAACACTGAGGAAACTTAGTGGCATCCTAAACGTGGCTGTTGGACTTCTGTATTGTCCCACTAGTGCAAAGATATTTGCAGCACGTCTGCCTGCATTGCACACTCAAACTCATTGTTACTAAGCCATTATACTAGCAAACTATGCTGCGAGTTTAAGGGGCGTAGTTGCATTGTCAGGGATAATTATTGTTGTTTATTCTGCTGTTAATAAAGCTAGACCATCGCTGAAATCTACACCACCTCGCAATTTTTACTACCACATTTTAAGTGCACAATCTTGTCGCAATCAAAATGAGTGGCAAAATGACAGATGCTGGTGGAAAGGGGAAGAGGTGTGTTGGAAAAGGAAAAAAAGGGTTTGTCCGTGGGGAAGGTGGCAAAGCTCCATTAACATCTGCTGAAGATAGACCATCTTCCAGCAAAAGTAAGATGTCTACTACTTACCGTGGACAATCCGATGTGCTCCCTTTTTTACGGACACGAACAACTGGAACAAATGTAGATGATGGCCAAAAAAGGAAAATGCTTGAATGGATCTCAAGTGGTCCAACAAGTGCCCTCTCCGCCACCTCAACTACCGCATCCAAAAAACACCAGTCCTCTGAGTTGTCAGCCCAATCACATTTGCATTCTCCCAGCTCTGAAGTCTCCATCCGCCCTGCACAGTATGGTGGAACTGAGATGGCTGAGTCTGCAGAGCTGTTCAGTCACACTATAGCCTGGGAATCAGAAGTCTGCTCCCAAGCTACAGTGAGTACAGACCAGGAAATGTTCTACAGTGATGCCCAGAACCTTTGTGACTCTGATTCAGGCCGTGAGGACCAAGTTTCTGAGCATAATGTTGACCCTTTTTCACAAACTGTAACACCTGTTGTTATAGACAATGAGGAACATACTGATGATGATGAGACGCAGATACCAGATTGGGATGATAACTTAAATATTCGGTCAGGGCAAGAAGAGGCTCGGTCTGAGGGTGAGGGGAGTGCAAACACAACAATTGATGAGGAAGTTCTAGATCCCACCTACTGTCAACCCACAGTCAGGCACTCGAGGAGGTCAACAGAGGCGGTGGAGGAGGATGCAACCGACGACGAAGTTACCTTGCGCCTTCCTGGACAGAGTCGGAGCACTGGTAGCACATCTACAACTGCATCCTCAGCCACCACTCTGCCTCTGAGCACTAGTCGGGGGGGCTCAGCAGGTCGCATGCCCTCTAAGCCTTGCCTAGCCTAGTCCTTTTTTGACATAGCAAAAGATCGGCCAAATTATGTGATCTGTAAAATTTGTCGTGATTCTGTTAGTAGAGGGCAAAACCTCAGCACTTTGACAACTTCTTCCATGAATCGTCACATGAATAAATATCATATGTCCCAGTGGGAAGCTCACCATGCTGCAATGCGGCCTAGCGGAGCGAACCATCCACCGCCTGCCCCTTCCAGTGCATCCGCGCGCTCTTCATCTTCTAGGACTGTGGGGACAGCTGTCACACCTGGTTTTCCACGCACAACTTCCTTCCACCACTGTAACCGCAACAGGCAGTTTGCTTGGTAGGTCGTCAGTTGGTTTGGAAGGGGAAACAAGTGCGTGTGTACAGCTCTCTCAGACATCGATAGCAAGCACCAACGTTGGATGAAGGCAACATCATGTCTACGCCTGCACTTTCCTCACAAACCTGCAGATCTCTGTCCCTCAGATGTGGACAAATAAAAGGCCATTTCCTGCGACCCATGACAAAGCTAAGAGGTTGACTTTATCCCTCTGTAAGCTTTTGGCTACCGAAATGCTGCCTTTCCGCCTGGTGGACACACAGGATTTTAGAGACCTTATGTCTGTCGCTGTGCCCCAGTACCAGATGCCCAGTCGCCACTACTTCTCTAAGAAAGGTGTGCCCGCGCTACACCAGCATGTTGCACACAACATCACCGCTTCCTTGAGAAACTGTGTGTCAACGGGTGTATTTCACCACCGATACTTGGACCAGTAAGCATGGACAGGGACGTTACATGTCGCTGACTGGGCACTGGGTAACTATGGTGATAGATGGTGAAGGGTCTGCTGGACAAGTCTTGCCGTCCCCACGACTTGTGTGTCAATCCTCTGTCTGTCCAAGTTCCGCCATTGCTTCTGCCTCCTCCACCTCATCTGGGTCCTCCACCTCCGCACCAAGCCTGCCTGGTCAGACCACCAGCATTCCCACTGCGCAGAAGGAATCACGCACCCCTCATTACTATGCTGGCAGCAGAGCGCAACGGCATCAGGCGGTCTTTAGCTTGACATGTCTTGGAAATAGGAGTCATACAGCGGCTGAGTTGTGGGCAGCTCTGGAGACTAAGTTTAATAAATGGTTGTCTCCACTCAACCTGCAGCCTGGTAAGGCCGTGTGCGACAATGCTGCAAACCTGGGTGCGGCCCTTCGCCTGGGCAAGGTGACACACGTGCCTTGTATGGCTCACGTGTTGAACCTTGTTGTCCAGCAATTTTTAACACACTATCCCGGCCTAGATGGCCTTCTGACCAGGGCACGAAAACTGTGTGCTCACTTCCGCCGTTCAACCACCGCAGCTGAGCGACTTGCATCGCTCCAGAAGTCTTTCGGCCTGCCGGTTCATCGCCTGAAATGCGATGTGGCGACACGCTGGAATTCAACTCTTCACATGTTACAGCGACTGTGGCAGCACCGCCGAGCCCTGGTGCAATACGTCATGACGTATAGCCTGGGCCAACAAGATGCAGAGGTGGGGCAGACCACCCTGATGGAGTGGTCTCAGATCAAGGACCTATGCACCCTTCTGTACAGTTTCGACATGGCGACGAATATGTTTAGCGCTGACAATGCCATTATCAGCATGACAATTCCAGTCATTTACATGCTGGAGCACACGCTAAACGCTATTCGGAGTCAGGGGGTGGGACAACAGGAAGGGGAGGAACTACCGGAGGATTCATATGCGCAAGACACAACAACATCACCAAGGTCCAGACGTTCATCATCACCAACGCGGCAGGCATGGGACCATGGGGCACAGGGATCAACAAGGGCGCATGGTAGCAGGCGAAATGTTGAGGAAGGTGCAGGAGAACATGAAGAAATGGAGGACGAACTGTCCATGGACATGGAAGACTCAGCGGATGAGGGAGACCTTGGTCAAATTTCAGTTGAAAGAGGTTGGGGGGAGATGTCAGAGGAAGAAAGAACGGTTAGCACCTCTATGCCACAAACACAGCGTGGACTTGGTCCGCATGGCTGCGCTAGACACATGAGCGCCTTCTTGCTGCACTACCTCCAACATGACCCTCGTATTGTCAAAATTAGAAGTGATGATGACTACTGGCTTGCCACACTATTAGATCCCCGGTACAAGTCCAAATTTTGTGACAATTCCAGCCATAGAAAGGGACGCACGTATGCAGGAGTATCAGCAGAAGCTGTTACTCAATCTTAGCTCGGCTTTTCCACCAAACAACCGTGCAGGTGCAGGGAGTGAATCTCCCAGTGTTAACTTGACAAACATGGGACGGTCTCGTCATCTTCAACAGTCTACCCGTACCAGTAGCACCGTATCTGGTGCTGGTAACAGCAATTTTATTGAATCTTTTCATAATTTTTTTAGACCGTCCTTTGCAAGGCCACCAGAGACAACAAGTCTGACACATAGTCAATGGCTGGAGAGGATGATACAGGAGTATCTCCAAATGAACATCGATGCCATGACTTTGCAAATGGAGCCTTGCTCATTTTGAGCTTCAAATCTTGAAAAATGGCCAGAGCTCTCAACTTACGCCTTGGAGATTTTGTCGTGTCCAGCTGCTAGTGTTGTCTCTGAACGTGTCTTCAGTGCTGCTGGGTGTGTGCTGACAGATAAGCGCACGCGTCTGTCCAGTGACAATGTGGACAGACTAACGTTCATCAAAATGAACAAGTCATGGATCCACAAGGAATTTACTACCCCTGTGTCATCCTGGGGAGAGTAAATGCTTGTGGATTTGGAATGTGCTTGATGCAAATCAAAACATCCTGTTTGCAATTAGGGCACAAATGCTGCCACTGATGGGGTGTCTGTTTGGCCCAATTTTTGGAAAAAAAAGGGAGACTCCGCTTGGAGTAACCCTTGCTTGCTGTTTTTTTTTAAAAGGAGCCAAGATGAACAACTCATGGTTCAGCAAAGACTTTGCTACCTACCCCGGTGCAATCCTGAGGACTAGTGATGAGCGAGTACTAAAAAGCTCGGGTGCTCGAGGCTCGGGGCGAGCATCCCAAGATACTCGTGTACTCGGCCCGAGCACCGAGCCCAATGTTATCCTATAGGAGACCCGAGTATTTTTCTGAAATGACCCCCGGCAGCATGTAGAAACCCTAAAAATGTCACAAAAGTCTCAGAAGAGTGCTCAAATGACATGGCAACAGCATGGGGAAGACCCCTTGAAGCATTTATCACTCAAAAGTCACAGCTGTGAACAATTTTGTCCGAGTTTTACGCCATTTTTACGGACTCACCAGAAAACCTTCCAAAATGACACCAAAATGAATTTTCATGGCGGAAATGTTAAGGGCACATACCCAATAGTGAGATAGAGCTGGTGTATGTTACTTTTTGAGATTAATACATGAAAGATTTTACGTAAAACATTGTGTGGCACTCCGATGTACAAAACGCACGTTTTGTGCTTTTTACTAGCGATGTCGGTCATTTTTTTTTTCATTCTATCTCCCGTCGGTCGGTATCGCTCTGTCTGTCTCTCTCTGTCTTGTCTGTCCCCCTCTCACAGTCTGTCGGTCATTCTCCCCCCTCTCTCTTACTTACCGTTCCCCGATCACTGCGGCGGCGCTGCACAGCTGTTCACTAAACTCCGGCGGCTTTTCCTCTTTTGAAAAAGCCGGCCGCTCATGAAACAATCTCGTATTCCCTGCTTTCCTGCTTTTCGGCGCCTATGATTGGTTGCAGTGAGACACGCCCCCACGCTGAGTGACAGGTGTCTCACTGCACCCAATCACAGCAGCCGGTGGATGTGTGTATACTGTGCAGTGAAATAAATAATTAAATAATTTAAAAAAACGGCGTGCGGTCCCCTCAATTTTAATACCAGCCAGATAAAGCCATACGGCTGAAGGCTGGTATTGTTAGGATGGGAAGCGCCACGTTATGGGGAGCCCCCCAGCCTAACAATATCAGTCAGCAGCCGCCCAGAATTGCCGCATACATTATATGTGACAGTTCTGGGACTTTACCCGGCTCTTCCCAATTTGCCCTGGTGCGTTGGCAAATCGGGGTAATAAGGAGTTATTGGCAGCCCATAGCTGCCACTAAATCCTAGATTAATCATGTCAGGCGTCTCCCCGAGATTCCTTCCATGATTAATCTGTAAATTACAGTTAAAAAACACACACACCCGAAAAATCCTTTATTAGAAATAAAAAACACTAACAAAGTCCCTCATCACAAATTTATTAATCCCGACAAACCCTCCATGTCCGGCGTACTCCACAGTCCTCCAGCGTCGCATGAAGGTGACAGGAGCTGCAGAAGAAACCGCCGCTCCTGTCAGCTTCACACAGCAACTGAAGACAGCCGCGCGATCAGCTGAGCTGTCACTGAGGTTACCTGGATCCAGCGGTGGATGCAGCGGTGGCCGCGGGTAACCTCAGTGACAGCTCATCTGATCGCGCTACTCACCGTCGCTCCGGTCAGCTCCACGCAGCAACTGAGGTGAGTATCGCGATCAGCTGAGCTGTCACTGAGGTTACCTGGATCCAGCGGTGGATGCAGGTAACCTCAGTGACAGCTCAGCTGATTGCGCTACTCACCGCCGCACCGGTCAGCTCCATGCAGCAACTGAGGTGAGTATCGCGATCAGCTGAGCTGTCACTGAGGTTAATCGCGGCCACCGCTGGATCCAGTGACAGCGGGTAACCTCAGTGACAGCTCAGCTGATTGCGCTACTCACCGCCGCACCGGTCAGTTCCATGCAGCAACTGAGGTGAGTATCGCGATCAGCTGAGCTGTCACTGAGGTTAATCGCGGCCACCGCTGGATCCAGTGACAGCGGGTAACCTCAGTGACAGCTCAGCTGATTGCGCTACTCACCGCCGCACCGGTCAGCTCCATGCAGCAACTGAGGTGAGTATCGCGATCAGCTGAGCTATCACTGGATCCAGCGGTGGCCATGAGTTACCTAACTGACAGCAGCTGATCGCGCTACTCACCTCAGTTGCTGTGTGAAGCTGACCGGAGCGGCGGTGTATTCTGCAGCTCCTGTCACCTTCATGCAGCACAGCTGGATGCGACGCTGGAGGACTGTGGAGTACGCCGGACATGGAGGGTTTGTCGGGGTTAATAAATTGGTGATGAGGGACTTTGTTATTGTTTTTTATTTCTAATAAAGGATTTTTCGGGTGTGTGTGTTTTCTAACTGTAATTTACAGATTAATCATGGAAGGAATCTCGGGGAGACGCCTGACATGATTAATCTAGGATTTAGTGGCAGCTATGGGCTGCTATTAACTCCTTATTACCCCGATTTTCCAACGCACCGGGTGCATATAATGTATGTGGCAATTCTGGGCGGCTGCTGACTGATATTGTTAGGCTGGGGGTCTCCCCATAACGTGGGGCTCCCCATCCTGAGAATACCAGCCTTCAGCTGTATGGCTTTATCTGGCTGGTATTAAAATTGGGGGGGACCGCACGCCGTTTTTTTAAATTATTTATTTATTTTACTGCACAGTATAGACACGCCCACCGGCTGCTGTGATTGGGTGCAGTGAGACACCTGTCACTCAGCGTGGGGGCGTGTCTCACTGCAACCAATCATAGGCGCCTGTGGGCGGGGAAAGCAGGGAATATGAGATGGCTGTGTGCAGAGCACAGCGCGCCTGCCGGTCTAAAGGCTCGGTCACGCTGTGCAGGCCGGCCAATCACTGCAATTCCACAACTAACAGGGCTGTGGCATTGCAGTGGTCTGCCAGCCAATCCCTGCATGAGGGCTGGCTCTCAAAAGAGCGCCAACATGCAGGGATGAAGACCACGAGTACAGCACGAGTATCGCGAGATTACTCGGTACCCGCCGAGTAGCCCGAGTACAGTGATACTCGTGCGAGTACCGAGTAGTAACAAGCATACTCGCTCATCACTACTGAGGACGGAAAAGGATGGCGTATTTTTGAATGTGCTTGATGCAAATCTAGCTGTGAAGTGTACAACTGGGGCACAAGTGCTACCACTGAAGGGGTGGGTGTGTGTGTGTGTGTGGCCCAATTTTTGGAAAAAAGGGAGAACTCCACTTGGAGTCACCTTGTGGTGTTTTACATGATTTTAGAAGGGCGTGCCATGCCTATATCTGTGTCTCCTCCTCTTTTTCCTTGTCCAGCTCTTTTGTTTTCGCATGAGTATATGTCCTTGTCACTTTCCCATGTGTTTGTGTTGTGTTGTGAGTTGTTGGTCACTTTTTGGACACCTTTGAGGGTGTTTTCTAGGTATTTTTATGTGTTTGTGATTGCCTCCCATTGTTTCCTATGCGGTTCGAGTTCGGTTCGTCGAACGTTCGCCGAACTAAACTCGAACGAGACCTCCGTTCGACAAACCGAACTCGAGCCGAACCGCGGCTGGTTCACTCATCTCTAGTGATAGGATGTCCATGTCACATGTCCATGCATTATAAAAACAGACATTTTCCTCCAGCACGCCATTATCTGCATTCTGCGTCTTGGTGTCAGTCACCGCTGGCGTAGCTCCTGTCTCCGATACTGCAGTGTACGCTCTATACACAGCGCTATACAGAATAGGGATAGAAGTATCTATTAGTCCTTTTAAGGGCTATACCGGCAGGGTCAGAGCCATAGGTGACAGTCAGGTCCGTGAAAACAGATTTTAACAGCTACACAAGATGACAGCGTCTGTGTAGCTAAGGTCAGGGATTTCCTTGCTGCATTTCCCCATTAGGAGGGATAGAAAGGGAGGCTTCCTTTCCTCTACCCAGACCCACAACCTTGCCACTGTACCCTCCTGCCCTTTGCACACTCAAGCTCATTGTTACTAAGCCATTATACTAGCAAACACTGAGCAAACTTAGTGGCATCCTAAAAGTGGCTGTTGTACTCCATTTGTGTCCCACAGGTGCCAAGCTATTTACAGCACCTCTGCATTACACCCTCCTGCTCTGTTTTTAAAAGCTATAATAATAGCAAACAATGCTGCCATTTAGTGGCATCCTAAAAGTGGCTGTTTGACTTCCATTAGTGTCCCACTGGTGCAAAGCTATTTGCAGCACCACTGCATTACACCCTCCTGCTCTGTTTTTAAAAGCTATAATAATAGCAAAAAATGCTGCAACTAAGTGGCATAGAAAAAGTGGCTGTTGTACTCCATTTGTGCCCCACAGGTGCCAAGCTATTTACAGCACCTCTGCATTACACCCTCCTGCTCTGTTTTTAAAAGCTATAATAATAGCAAAAAATGCTGCAACTTAGTGGCATACAAAAAGTGGCTGTTGTACTCCATTTGTGCCCCACAGGTGCCAATCTATTTACAGTACCTCTGCATTACACCCTCCTGCTCTGTTTTTAAAAGCTATAATAATAGAAAAAAATGCTGCCATTTAGTGACATTCTAAAATTGGCTGTTGGACTTCCATTAGTGTCCCACAGGTGCCAAGCTATTTACAGCACCTCTGCATTACACCCTCCTGCTCTGTTTTTAAAAGCTATAATAACAGCAAAAAATGCTGCCATTTAGTGGCATCCTAAAATTTGCTGTTGGACTTCCATTAGTGTCCCACTGGTGCAAAGCTATTTGCAGCACCACTGCATTACACCCTCCTGCTCTGTTTTAAAAGCTATAATAATAGCAAAAAATGCTGCAACTTAGTGGCATACAAAAAGTGGCTGTTGTACTCCATTTGTGCCCCACAGGTGCCAAGCTATTTACAGTACCTCTGCATTACACCCTCCTGCTCTGTTTTTAAAAGCTATAATAATAGCAAAAAATGCTGCAACTTAGTGGCATACAAAAAGTGGCTGTTGTACTCCATTTGTGCCCCACAGGTGCAAAGCTATTTACAGTACCTCTGCATTACACCCTCCTGCTCTGTTTTTAAAAGCTATAATAATAGCAAAAAATGCTGCCATTTAGTGGCATCCAAAAAGTGGCTGTTGGACTTCCATTAGTGTCCCACTGGTGCAAAGCTATTTGCAGCACCACTGCATTACACCCTCCTGCTCTGTTTTTAAAAGCTATAATAATAGCAAAAAATACTGCAACTTAGTGGCATACAAAAAGTGGCTGTTGTCCTCCAATTGTGCCCCACAGGTGCCAAGCTATTTACAGCACCTCTGCATTACACCCTCCTGCTCTGTTTTTAAAAGCTATAATAATAGCAAAAAATGCTGCAACTTAGTGGCATACAAATGTGGCTGTTGTACTCCATTTGTGCCCCACTGCTGCCAAGCTATTTACAGCACCTCTGCATTACACCCTCCTGCTCTGTTTTTAAAAGCTATAATAATAGCAGAAAATACTGCAACTTAGTGGCATACAAAAAGTGGCTGTTGTACTCCATTTGTGCCCCACAGGTGCCAATCTATTTACAGTACTTCTGCATTACACCCTCCTGCCCTGTTTTTAAAAGCTATAATAATAGCAAAAAATGCTGCCATTTAGTGGCATCCTAAAAGAGGCTGTTGGACTTCCATTAGTGTCCCACTGGTGCAAAGCTATTTGCAGCACCACTGCATTACACCCTCCTGCTCTGTTTTTAAAAGCTATAACAATAGCAAAAAATGCTGCAACTTAGTGGCATACAAAAAGTGGCTGTTGTCCTCCATTTGTGCCCCACAGCTGCCAAGCTATTTACAGCACCTCTACATTACACCCTCCTGCTCTGTTTTTAAAAGCTATAATAATAGCAAAAAATGCTGCAACTTAGTGGCATACAAAAAGTGGCTGTTGTACTCCATTTGTGCACCACAGGTGCCAAGCTATTTACAGCACCTCTGCATTACACCCTCCTGGTCTGTTTTTAAAAGCTATAATAATAGCAAAAATGCTGCCATTTAGTGGCATCCTAAAAGTGGCTGTTGGACTTCCATTAGTGTCCCACTGGTGCAAAGCTAATTGCAGCACCACTGCATTACACCCTCCTGCTCTGTTTTTAAAAGTTATAATAATAGCAAAAAATGTTGCCATTTAGTGGCATCCCAAAAGTGGCTGTTGGACTTCCATTAGTGTCCCACTGGTGCAAAGCTATTTGCAGCACCACTGCATTACACCCTCATGCTCTGTTTTTAAAAGCTATAACAATAGCAAAAAATGCTGCAACTTAGTGGCATACAAAAAGTGGCTGTTGTACTCCATTTGTGCCCCACAGCTGCCAAGCTATTTACAGCACCTCTGCATTACACCCTCCTGCTCTGTTTTTAAAAGCTATAATAATAGCAAAAAATGCTGCCATTTAGTGGCATACAAAAAGTGGCTGTTTGACTTCCATTAGTGTCCCACTGGTGCAAAGCTATTTGCAGCACCACTGCATTACACTCTCCTGCTCTGTTTTTAAAAGCTATAATAATAGCAAAAAATGCTGCAACTTAGTGGCATACAAAAAGTGACTGTTGTACTTCATTTGTGCCCCACAGATGCCAAGCTATTTACAGCACCTCTGCATTACACCCTCTTGCTCTGTTTTTAAAAGCTATAATAATAGCAAAAAATGCTGCCATTTAGTGGCATCCCAAAAGTGGCTGTTGTCCTCCATTTGTGCCCCACAGATGCCAAGCTATTTACAGCACCTCTGCATTACACCCTCCTGCTCTGTTTTTAAAAGCTATAATAATAGCAAAAAATGCTGCCATTTAGTGGCATCCTAAAAGTGCCTGTTGGACTTCCATTAGTGTCCCACTGGTGCAAAGCTATTTGCAGCACCACTGCGTTACACCCTCCTGCATTGTTTTTAAAAGCTATAATAATAGCAAAAAATGTTGCAACTTAGTGGCATACAAAAAGTGGCTGTTGTACTCCATTTGTGCCCCACAGGTGGCAAGCTATTTACAGCACCTCTGCATTACACCCTCCTGCTCTTGTTTTAAAAGCTATAATAATAGCAAAAAATGCTGCCATTCAGTGCCATCCTAAAAGTGGCTGTTGTACTCCATTTGTGCCCCACAGGTGCCAAGCTATTTACAGCACCTCTGCATTACACCCTCCTGCTCTGTTTTTAAAAGCTATATTAATAGCAAAAAATGCTGCAACTTAGTGGCATACAAAAAGTGGCTGTTGGACTTCCATTAGTGTCCCACTGGTGCCAAGCTATTTATTGCACCTCTGCATTACACCCTCCTGCTCTGTTTTTAAAAGCTATAATAATAGCAAAAAATGCTGCAACTTAGTGGCATACAAAAAGTGACTGTTGTACTTCATTTGTGCCCCACAGATGCCAAGCTATTTACAGCACCTCTGCATTACACCCTCTTGCTCTGTTTTTAAAAGCTATAATAATAGCAAAAAATGCTGCCATTTAGTGGCATCCCAAAAGTGGCTGTTGTCCTCCATTTGTGCCCCACAGATGCCAAGCTATTTACAGCACCTCTGCATTACACCCTCCTGCTCTGTTTTTAAAAGCTATAATAATAGCAAAAAATGCTGCCATTTAGTGGCATCCTAAAAGTGCCTGTTGGACTTCCATTAGTGTCCCACTGGTGCAAAGCTATTTGCAGCACCACTGCGTTACACCCTCCTGCATTGTTTTTAAAAGCTATAATAATAGCAAAAAATGCTGCAACTTAGTGGCATACAAAAAGTGGCTGTTGTACTCCATTTGTGCCCCACAGGTGGCAAGCTATTTACAGCACCTCTGCATTACACCCTCCTGCTCTTGTTTTAAAAGCTATAATAATAGCAAAAAATGCTGCCATTCAGTGCCATCCTAAAAGTGGCTGTTGTACTCCATTTGTGCCCCACAGTTGCCAAGCTATTTACAGCACCTCTGCATTACACCCTCCTGCTCTGTTTTTAAAAGCTATATTAATAGCAAAAAATGCTGCAACTTAGTGGCATACAAAAAGTGGCTGTTGTACTCCATTTGTGCCACACAGGTGCCAATCTATTTACAGCACCTCTGCATTACACCCTCCTGCTCTGTTTTTAAAAGCTATAATAATAGCAAAAAATGCTGCAACTTAGTGGCATACAAAAAGTGTCTGTTGTACTCCATTTGTGCCCCACAGGTGCCAAGCTATTTACAGCACCTCTGCATTACACCCTCCTGCTCTGTTTTTAAAAGCTATAATAATAGCAAAAAATGCTGCAACTTAGTGGCATACAAAAAGTGGCTGTTGTACTCCATTTGTGCCCCACAGGTGCCAAGCTATTTACAGCACCTCTGCATTACACCCTCCTGCTCTGTTTTTAAAAGCTATAATAATAGCAAAAAATGCTGCCATTTATTGGCATCCTAAAAGTGGCTGTTGACATCCATTAGTGCCCCACTGGTGCAAAGCTATTTGCAGCACCAGTGCATTACACCCTCCTGCTCTGTTTTTAAAACCTATAATAATAGCAAAAAATGCTGCCATTTTGTGGCATCCTAAAAGTGTCTGTTGGACTTCCATTAGTGTCCCACAGGTGCAAAGCTATTTGAAGCACCACAGCATTACACCCTCCTGCTCTGTTTTTAAAAGCTATAATAATAGCAAAAAATGCTGCAACTTAGTGGCATACAAAAAGTGGCTGTTGTACTCCATTTGTGCCCCACAGGTGCCAAGCTATTTACAGCACCTCTGCATTACACCCTCCTGCTCTGTTTATAAAAGCTATAATAATAGCAAAAATTGCTGCCATTTAGTGGCATCCTAAAAGTAGCTGTTGGACTTCCATTAGTGTCCCACTGGTGCAAAGCTATTTGCAGAACCACTGCATTACACCCTCCTGCTCTATTTTTAAAACCTATAATAATAGCAAAAAATGCTGCCATTTAGTGGCATCCTAAAAGTGGCTGTTGGACTTCCATTAGTGTCCCACTGGTGCAAAGCTATTTGAAGCACCACAGCATTACACCCTCCTACTCTGTTTTTAAAAGCTATAATAATAGCAAAAAATGCTGCAACTTAGTGGCATACAAAAAGTGTCTGTTGTACTCTATTTGTGCCCCACAGGTGCCAAGCTATTTACAGCACCTCTGCATTACACCCTCCTGCTCTGTTTTTAAAAGCTATAAAAATAGCAAAAAATGCTGCAACTTAGTGGCATACAAAAAGTGGCTGTTGTCCCCCATTTGTGCCCCACAGGTGCCAAGCTATTTACAGCACTTCTGCATTACACCCTGCTGCTCTGTTTTTAAAAGCTATAATATTAGCAAAAAATGCTGCAACTTAATGGCATACAAAAACTGGCTGTTGTACTCCATTTGTGCCCCACAGGTGCCAATCTGTTTACAGCAGCTCTGCATTACACCCTCCTGCTCTGTTTTTAAAAGCTATAATAATAGCAAAAAATGCTGCAACTTAGTGGCATCCTAAAAGTGGCTGTTGGACTTCCATTAGTGTCCCAATGGTGCAAAGCTATTTGCAGCACCACTGCATTACACTCTCCTGCTCTGTTTTTAAAAGCTATAATAATAGCAAAAAATGCTGCAACTTAGTGGCATACAAAAAGTGGCTGTTGTACTCCATTTGTGCCCCACAGGTGCCAAGCTATTTACAGCACCTCTGCATTACACCCTCCTGCTCTGTTTATAAAAGCTATAATAATAGCAAAAAATGCTGCCATTTAGTGGCATCCTAAAAGTAGCTGTTGGACTTCCATTAGTGTCCCACTGGTGCAAAGCTATTTGCAGCACCACTGCATTACACCCTCCTGCTCTGTTTTTAAAACCTATAATAATAGCAAAAAATGCTGCCATTTAGTGGCATCCTAAAAGTGGCTGTTGGACTTCCATTAGTGTCCCACTGGTGCAAAGCTATTTGAAACACCACAGCATTACACCCTCCTGCTCTGTTTTTAAAAGCTATAATAATAGCAAAAAATGCTGCAACTTAGTGGCATACAAAAAGGGGCTGTTGTACTCCATTTGTGCCCCACAGGTGCCAAGCTATTTACAGGACCTCTGCATTACACCCTCCTGCTCTGTTTTTAAAAGCTATAATAATAGCAAAAAATGCTGCAACTTAGTGGCATACAAAAAGTGGCTGTTGTACTCCATTTGTGCCCCACAGGTGCCAAGCTACTTACAGCACCTCTGCATTACACCCTCCTGCTCTGTTTATAAAAGCTATAATAATAGCAAAAATTGCTGCCATTTAGTGGCATCCTAAAAGTAGCTGTTGGACTTCCATTAGTGTCCCACTGGTGCAAAGCTATTTGCAGAACCACTGCATTACACCCTCCTGCTCTATTTTTAAAACCTATAATATTAGCAAAAAATGCTGCCATTTAGTGGCATCCTAAAAGTGGCTGTTGGACTTCCATTAGTGTCCCACTGGTGCAAAGCTATTTGAAGCACCACAGCATTACACCCTCCTGCTCTGTTTTTAAAAGCTATAATAATAGCAAAAAATGCTGCAACTTAGTGGCATACAAAAAGTGGCTGTTGTACTCTATTTGTGCCCCACAGGTGCCAAGCTATTTATAGCACCTCTGCATTACACCCTCCTGCTCTGTTTTTAAAAGCTATAAAAATAGCAAAAAATGCTGCAACTTAGTGGCATACAAAAAGTGGCTGTTGTCCCCCATTTGTGCCCCACAGGTGCCAAGCTATTTACAGCACTTCTGCATTACACCCTGCTGCTCTGTTTTTAAAAGCTATAATATTAGCAAAAAATGCTGCAACTTAATGGCATACAAAAAGTGGCTGTAGTACTCCATTTGTGCCCCACAGGTGCCAATCTATTTACAGCACCTCTGCATTAAACCCTCCTGCTCTGTTTTTAAAAGCTATAATAATGGCAAAAAATGCTGCAACTTAGTGGCATCCTAAAAGTGGCTGTTGGACTTCCATTAGTGTCCCACTGGTGCCAAGCTATTTATTGCACCTCTGCATTACACCCTCCTGCTCTGTTTTTAAAAGCTATAATAATAGCAAAAAATGCTGCAACTTAGTGGCATACAAAAAGGGGCTGTTGTACTCCATTTGTGCCCCACAGGTGCCAAGCTATTTACAGCACCTCTGCATTACACCCTCCTGCTCTGTTTTTAAAAGCTATAATAATAGCAAAAAATGCTGCAACTTAGTGGCATACAAAAAGTGGCTGTTGTACTCCATTTGTGCCCCACAGGTGCCAAGCTATTTACAGCACCTCTGCATTACACCCTCCTGCTTTGTTTTTAAAAGCTATAATAATAGCAAAAAATGCTGCAACTTAGTGGCATACAAAAAGTGGCTGTTGGACTTCCATTAGTGTCCCACTGGTGCAAAGCTATTTGGAGCACCACTGCGTTACACCCTCCTGCTCTGTTTTTAAAAGCTATAATAATAGCAAAAAATGCTGCAACTTAGTGGCATACAAAAAGTAGCTGTTGTACTCCATTTGTGCCCCACAGCTACCAAGCTATTTACAGCACCTCTGCATTACACCCTCCTGCTCTGTTTTTAAAAGCTATAATAATAGCAAAAAAAATGCTGCAACTAAGTGGCATACAAAAAGTGGCTGTTGTACTCCATTTGTGCCCCACAGGTGCCAAGCTGTTTACAGCTTCTCTGCATTACACCCTCCTGCTCTGTTTATAAAAGCTATAATAATAGCAAAAAATGCTGCCATTTAGTGGCATCCTAAAAGTGGCTGTTGGACTTCCATTAGTGTCCCACTGGTTCAAAGCTATTTGCAGTACCTCTGCATTATACCCTCCTGCTCTGTTTTTAAAAGCTATAATAATAGCAAAAAATGCTGCAACTTAGTGGCATACAAAAAGTGGCTGTTGGACTTCCATTTGTGCCCCACAGGTGCCAAGCTATTTACAGCACCTCTGCATTACAACATCCTGCTCTGTTTTTAAAAGCTATAATAATAGCAAAAAATGCTGCCATTTAGTGGCATCCTAAAAGTGGCTGTTGGACTTCCATTAGTGTCCCACTGGTGCAAAGCTATTTGCAGCACCACTGCATTACACCCTCCTGCTCTGTTTTTAAAAGCTATAATAATAGCAAAAAATGCTGCCATTTAGTGTCATCCTAAAAGTGGCTGTTGGACTTCCATTAGTGTCCCACTGGTGCAAAGCTATTTGCAGCACCACTGCGTTACACCCTCCTGCTTTGTTTTTAATACCTATAATAATAGCAAAAAATGCTGCCATTTAGTGGCATCCTAAAAGTGGCTGTTGGACTTCCATTAGTGTCGCACTGGTGCAAAGCTATTTGCAGCACCACTGCATTACACCCTCCTGCTCTTTTTTTAAAAGCTATAATAATAGCAAAAAATGCTGCCATTTAGTGGCATCTTAAAAGTGGCTGTTGGACTTCCATTAGTGTCCCACTGGTGCAAAGCTATTTGCAGCACCTCTGCATTACACCCTCCTGCTCTGTTTTTAAAAGCTATAATAATAGCAACAAATGCTGCAACTTAGTGGCATACAAAAAGTGGCTGTTGTACTCCATTTGTGCCCCACAGGTGCCAAGCTATTTACAGCACCTCTGCATTACACCATCCTGCTCTGTTTTTAAAGCTATAATAATAGCAAAAAATGCTGCCATTTAGTGGCATCCTAAAAGTGGCTCTTGGACTTCCATTAGTGTCCCACTGGTGCAAAGCTATTTGCAGCGCCACTGCATTACACCCTCCTGCTCTGTTTTTAAAAGCTATAATAATGGCAAAAAATGCTGCAACTTAGTGGCATACAAAAAGTGGCTGTTGTACTCCATTTGTGCCCCACAGGTGCCAAGCTATTTACAGCACCTCTGCATTACACCCTCCTGCTCTGTTTTTAAAAGCTATAATAATAGCAAAAAATTCTGCCATTTAGTGGCATCCTAAAAGTGGCTGTTGGACTTCCATTAGTGTCCCACTGGTGCAAAGCTATTTGAAGCACCACAGCATTACACCCTCCTGCTCTGTTTTAAAAAGCTATAGTAATAGCAAAAAATGCTGCAGCTAAGTGGCATACAAAAAGTGGCTGTTGTACTCCATGTGTGCCCCACAGGTGCCAAGCTATTTACACCACCTCTGCATTACACCCTCCTGCTCTGTTTTTAAAAGCTCTAATATTAGCAAAAAATGCTGCAACTTAGTGGCATACGAAAAGTGGCTGTTGTACTCCATTTGTGCCCCACAGGTGCCAAGCTATTTACAGCTTCTCAGCATTACACCCTCCTGCTCTGTTTATAAAAGCTATAATAGCAAAAAATGCTGCCATTTAGTGGCATCCTAAAAGTGGCTGTTGGACTTCCATTAGTGTCCCACTGGTGCAAAGCTATTTGCAGTACCTCTGCATTACACCCTCCTGCTCTGTTTTTAAAAGCTTTAATAATAGCAAAAAATGCTGCCATTTAGTGGCATCCTAAAAGTGGCTGTTGGACTTCCATTAGTGTCGCACTGGTGCAAAGCTATTTGCAGCACCACTGCATTACACCCTCCTGCTCTTTTTTTAAAAGCTATAATAATAGCAAAAAATGCTGCCATTTAGTGGCATCCTAAAAGTGGCTGTTGGACTTCCATTAGTGTCCCACTGGTTCAAAGCTATTTGCAGCACCACTGCATTACACCCTCCTGCTCTGTTTTTAAAAGCTATAATAATAGCAACAAATGCTGCAACTTAGTGGCATACAAAAAGTGGCTGTTGTACTCCATTTGTGCCCCACAGGTGCCAAGCTATTTACAGCACCTCTGCATTACACCCTCCTGCTCTGTTTTTAAAAGCTTAAATAATAGCAAAAAATGCTGCAACTTAGTGGCATACGAAAAGTGGCTGTTGTACTCCATTTGTGCCCCACATGTGCCAAGCTATTTACAGCTTCTCTGCATTACACCCTCCTGCTCTGTTTATAAAAGCTATAATAATAGCAAAAAATGCTGCCATTTAGTGGCATCCTAAAAGTGGCTGTTGGACTTCCATTAGTGTCGCACTGGTGCAAAGCTATTTGCAGCACCACTGCATTACACCCTCCTGCTCTTTTTTTAAAAGCTATAATAATAGCAAAAAATGCTGCAACTAAGTGGCATAGAAAAAGTGGCTGTTGTACTCCATTTGTGCCCCACAGGTGCCAAGCTATTTACAGCACCTCTGCATTACACCCTCCTGCTCTGTTTTTAAAAGCTATAATAATAGCAAACAATGCTGCCATTTAGTGGCATCCTAAAAGTGGCTGTTTGACTTCCATTAGTGTCCCACTGGTGCAAAGCTATTTGCAGCACCACTGCATTACACCCTCCTGCTCTGTTTTTAAAAGCTATAATAATAGCAAAAAATGCTGCAACTAAGTGGCATAGAAAAAGTGGCTGTTGTACTCCATTTGTGCCCCACAGGTGCCAAGCTATTTACAGCACCTCTGCATTACACCCTCCTGCTCTGTTTTTAAAAGCTATAATAATAGCAAAAAATGCTGCAACTTAGTGGCATACAAAAAGTGGCTGTTGTACTCCATTTGTGCCCCACAGGTGCCAATCTATTTACAGTACCTCTGCATTACACCCTCCTGCTCTGTTTTTAAAAGCTATAATAATAGAAAAAAATGCTGCCATTTAGTGACATTCTAAAATTGGCTGTTGGACTTCCATTAGTGTCCCACAGGTGCCAAGCTATTTACAGCACCTCTGCATTACACCCTCCTGCTCTGTTTTTAAAAGCTATAATAACAGCAAAAAATGCTGCCATTTAGTGGCATCCTAAAATTTGCTGTTGGACTTCCATTAGTGTCCCACTGGTGCAAAGCTATTTGCAGCACCACTGCATTACACCCTCCTGCTCTGTTTTAAAAGCTATAATAATAGCAAAAAATGCTGCAACTTAGTGGCATACAAAAAGTGGCTGTTGTACTCCATTTGTGCCCCACAGGTGCCAAGCTATTTACAGTACCTCTGCATTACACCCTCCTGCTCTGTTTTTAAAAGCTATAATAATAGCAAAAAATGCTGCAACTTAGTGGCATACAAAAAGTGGCTGTTGTACTCCATTTGTGCCCCACAGGTGCAAAGCTATTTACAGTACCTCTGCATTACACCCTCCTGCTCTGTTTTTAAAAGCTATAATAATAGCAAAAAATGCTGCCATTTAGTGGCATCCAAAAAGTGGCTGTTGGACTTCCATTAGTGTCCCACTGGTGCAAAGCTATTTGCAGCACCACTGCATTACACCCTCCTGCTCTGTTTTTAAAAGCTATAATAATAGCAAAAAATACTGCAACTTAGTGGCATACAAAAAGTGGCTGTTGTCCTCCAATTGTGCCCCACAGGTGCCAAGCTATTTACAGCACCTCTGCATTACACCCCCCTGCTCTGTTTTTAAAAGCTATAATAATAGCAAAAAATGCTGCAACTTAGTGGCATACAAATGTGGCTGTTGTACTCCATTTGTGCCCCACTGCTGCCAAGCTATTTACAGCACCTCTGCATTACACCCTCCTGCTCTGTTTTTAAAAGCTATAATAATAGCAGAAAATACTGCAACTTAGTGGCATACAAAAAGTGGCTGTTGTACTCCATTTGTGCCCCACAGGTGCCAATCTATTTACAGTACTTCTGCATTACACCCTCCTGCCCTGTTTTTAAAAGCTATAATAATAGCAAAAAATGCTGCCATTTAGTGGCATCCTAAAAGAGGCTGTTGGACTTCCATTAGTGTCCCACTGGTGCAAAGCTATTTGCAGCACCACTGCATTACACCCTCCTGCTCTGTTTTTAAAAGCTATAACAATAGCAAAAAATGCTGCAACTTAGTGGCATACAAAAAGTGGCTGTTGTCCTCCATTTGTGCCCCACAGCTGCCAAGCTATTTACAGCACCTCTACATTACACCCTCCTGCTCTGTTTTTAAAAGCTATAATAATAGCAAAAAATGCTGCAACTTAGTGGCATACAAAAAGTGGCTGTTGTACTCCATTTGTGCACCACAGGTGCCAAGCTATTTACAGCACCTCTGCATTACACCCTCCTGGTCTGTTTTTAAAAGCTATAATAATAGCAAAAATGCTGCCATTTAGTGGCATCCTAAAAGTGGCTGTTGGACTTCCATTAGTGTCCCACTGGTGCAAAGCTAATTGCAGCACCACTGCATTACACCCTCCTGCTCTGTTTTTAAAAGTTATAATAATAGCAAAAAATGTTGCCATTTAGTGGCATCCCAAAAGTGGCTGTTGGACTTCCATTAGTGTCCCACTGGTGCAAAGCTATTTGCAGCACCACTGCATTACACCCTCATGCTCTGTTTTTAAAAGCTATAACAATAGCAAAAAATGCTGCAACTTAGTGGCATACAAAAAGTGGCTGTTGTACTCCATTTGTGCCCCACAGCTGCCAAGCTATTTACAGCACCTCTGCATTACACCCTCCTGCTCTGTTTTTAAAAGCTATAATAATAGCAAAAAATGCTGCCATTTAGTGGCATACAAAAAGTGGCTGTTTGACTTCCATTAGTGTCCCACTGGTGCAAAGCTATTTGCAGCACCACTGCATTACACTCTCCTGCTCTGTTTTTAAAAGCTATAATAATAGCAAAAAATGCTGCCATTTAGTGGCATCCCAAAAGTGGCTGTTGTCCTCCATTTGTGCCCCACAGATGCCAAGCTATTTACAGCACCTCTGCATTACACCCTCCTGCTCTGTTTTTAAAAGCTATAATAATAGCAAAAAATGCTGCCATTTAGTGGCATCCTAAAAGTGCCTGTTGGACTTCCATTAGTGTCCCACTGGTGCAAAGCTATTTGCAGCACCACTGCGTTACACCCTCCTGCATTGTTTTTAAAAGCTATAATAATAGCAAAAAATGTTGCAACTTAGTGGCATACAAAAAGTGGCTGTTGTACTCCATTTGTGCCCCACAGGTGGCAAGCTATTTACAGCACCTCTGCATTACACCCTCCTGCTCTTGTTTTAAAAGCTATAATAATAGCAAAAAATGCTGCCATTCAGTGCCATCCTAAAAGTGGCTGTTGTACTCCATTTGTGCCCCACAGGTGCCAAGCTATTTACAGCACCTCTGCATTACACCCTCCTGCTCTGTTTTTAAAAGCTATATTAATAGCAAAAAATGCTGCAACTTAGTGGCATACAAAAAGTGGCTGTTGGACTTCCATTAGTGTCCCACTGGTGCCAAGCTATTTATTGCACCTCTGCATTACACCCTCCTGCTCTGTTTTTAAAAGCTATAATAATAGCAAAAAATGCTGCAACTTAGTGGCATACAAAAAGTGACTGTTGTACTTCATTTGTGCCCCACAGATGCCAAGCTATTTACAGCACCTCTGCATTACACCCTCTTGCTCTGTTTTTAAAAGCTATAATAATAGCAAAAAATGCTGCCATTTAGTGGCATCCCAAAAGTGGCTGTTGTCCTCCATTTGTGCCCCACAGATGCCAAGCTATTTACAGCACCTCTGCATTACACCCTCCTGCTCTGTTTTTAAAAGCTATAATAATAGCAAAAAATGCTGCCATTTAGTGGCATCCTAAAAGTGCCTGTTGGACTTCCATTAGTGTCCCACTGGTGCAAAGCTATTTGCAGCACCACTGCGTTACACCCTCCTGCATTGTTTTTAAAAGCTATAATAATAGCAAAAAATGCTGCAACTTAGTGGCATACAAAAAGTGGCTGTTGTACTCCATTTGTGCCCCACAGGTGGCAAGCTATTTACAGCACCTCTGCATTACACCCTCCTGCTCTTGTTTTAAAAGCTATAATAATAGCAAAAAATGCTGCCATTCAGTGCCATCCTAAAAGTGGCTGTTCTACTCCATTTGTGCCCCACAGGTGCCAAGCTATTTACAGCACCTCTGCATTACACCCTCCTGCTCTGTTTTTAAAAGCTATATTAATAGCAAAAAATGCTGCAACTTAGTGGCATACAAAAAGTGGCTGTTGTACTCCATTTGTGCCACACAGGTGCCAATCTATTTACAGCACCTCTGCATTACACCCTCCTGCTCTGTTTTTAAAAGCTATAATAATAGCAAAAAATGCTGCAACTTAGTGGCATACAAAAAGTGTCTGTTGTACTCCATTTGTGCCCCACAGGTGCCAAGCTATTTACAGCACCTCTGCATTACACCCTCCTGCTCTGTTTTTAAAAGCTATAATAATAGCAAAAAATGCTGCAACTTAGTGGCATACAAAAAGTGTCTGTTGTACTCCATTTGTGCCCCACAGGTGCCAAGCTATTTACAGCACCTCTGCATTACACCCTCCTGCTCTGTTTATAAAAGCTATAATAATAGCAAAAATTGCTGCCATTTAGTGGCATCCTAAAAGTAGCTGTTGGACTTCCATTAGTGTCCCACTGGTGCAAAGCTATTTGCAGAACCACTGCATTACACCCTCCTGCTCTATTTTTAAAACCTATAATAATAGCAAAAAATGCTGCCATTTAGTGGCATCCTAAAAGTGGCTGTTGGACTTCCATTAGTGTCCCACTGGTGCAAAGCTATTTGAAGCACCACAGCATTACACCCTCCTACTCTGTTTTTAAAAGCTATAATAATAGCAAAAAATGCTGCAACTTAGTGGCATACAAAAAGTGTCTGTTGTACTCTATTTGTGCCCCACAGGTGCCAAGCTATTTACAGCACCTCTGCATTACACCCTCCTGCTCTGTTTTTAAAAGCTATAAAAATAGCAAAAAATGCTGCAACTTAGTGGCATACAAAAAGTGGCTGTTGTCCCCCATTTGTGCCCCACAGGTGCCAAGCTATTTACAGCACTTCTGCATTACACCCTGCTGCTCTGTTTTTAAAAGCTATAATATTAGCAAAAAATGCTGCAACTTAATGGCATACAAAAACTGGCTGTTGTACTCCATTTGTGCCCCACAGGTGCCAATCTGTTTACAGCAGCTCTGCATTACACCCTCCTGCTCTGTTTTTAAAAGCTATAATAATAGCAAAAAATGCTGCAACTTAGTGGCATCCTAAAAGTGGCTGTTGGACTTCCATTAGTGTCCCAATGGTGCAAAGCTATTTGCAGCACCACTGCATTACACTCTCCTGCTCTGTTTTTAAAAGCTATAATAATAGCAAAAAATGCTGCAACTTAGTGGCATACAAAAAGTGGCTGTTGTACTCCATTTGTGCCCCACAGGTGCCAAGCTATTTACAGCACCTCTGCATTACACCCTCCTGCTCTGTTTATAAAAGCTATAATAATAGCAAAAAATGCTGCCATTTAGTGGCATCCTAAAAGTAGCTGTTGGACTTCCATTAGTGTCCCACTGGTGCAAAGCTATTTGCAGCACCACTGCATTACACCCTCCTGCTCTGTTTTTAAAACCTATAATAATAGCAAAAAATGCTGCCATTTAGTGGAATCCTAAAAGTGGCTGTTGGACTTCCATTAGTGTCCCACTGGTGCAAAGCTATTTGAAGCACCACAGCATTACACCCTCCTACTCTGTTTTTAAAAGCTATAATAATAGCAAAAAATGCTGCAACTTAGTGGCATACAAAAAGTGTCTGTTGTACTCTATTTGTGCCCCACAGGTGCCAAGCTATTTACAGCACCTCTGCATTACACCCTCCTGCTCTGTTTTTAAAAGCTATAAAAATAGCAAAAAATGCTGCAACTTAGTGGCATACAAAAAGTGGCTGTTGTCCCCCATTTGTGCCCCACAGGTGCCAAGCTATTTACAGCACTTCTGCATTACACCCTGCTGCTCTGTTTTTAAAAGCTATACTATTAGCAAAAAATGCTGCAACTTAATGGCATACAAAAACTGGCTGTTGTACTCCATTTGTGCCCCACAGGTGCCAATCTGTTTACAGCAGCTCTGCATTACACCCTCCTGCTCTGTTTTTAAAAGCTATAATAATAGCAAAAAATGCTGCAACTTAGTGGCATCCTAAAAGTGGCTGTTGGACTTCCATTAGTGTCCCAATGGTGCAAAGCTATTTGCAGCACCACTGCATTACACTCTCCTGCTCTGTTTTTAAAAGCTATAATAATAGCAAAAAATGCTGCAACTTAGTGGCATACAAAAAGTGGCTGTTGTACTCCATTTGTGCCCCACAGGTGCCAAGCTATTTACAGCACCTCTGCATTACACCCTCCTGCTCTGTTTATAAAAGCTATAATAATAGCAAAAAATGCTGCCATTTAGTGGCATCCTAAAAGTAGCTGTTGGACTTCCATTAGTGTCCCACTGGTGCAAAGCTATTTGCAGCACCACTGCATTACACCCTCCTGCTCTGTTTTTAAAACCTATAATAATAGCAAAAAATGCTGCCATTTAGTGGCATCCTAAAAGTGGCTGTTGGACTTCCATTAGTGTCCCACTGGTGCAAAGCTATTTGAAGCACCTCTGCATTACACCCTCCTGCTCTGTTTTTAAAAGCTATAAAAATAGCAAAAAATGCTGCAACTTAGTGGCATACAAAAAGTGGCTGTTGTCCCCCATTTGTGCCCCACAGGTGCCAAGCTATTTACAGCACTTCTGCATTACACCCTGCTGCTCTGTTTTTAAAAGCTATAATATTAGCAAAAAATGCTGCAACTTAATGGCATACAAAAACTGGCTGTTGTACTCCATTTGTGTCCCACAGGTGCCAATCTGTTTACAGCAGCTCTGCATTACACCCTCCTGCTCTGTTTTTAAAAGCTATAATAATAGCAAAAAATGCTGCAACTTAGTGGCATCCTAAAAGTGGCTGTTGGACTTCCATTAGTGTCCCAATGGTGCAAAGCTATTTGCAGCACCACTGCATTACACTCTCCTGCTCTGTTTTTAAAAGCTATAATAATAGCAAAAAATGCTGCAACTTAGTGGCATACAAAAAGTGGCTGTTGTACTCCATTTGTGCCCCACAGGTGCCAAGCTATTTACAGCACCTCTGCATTACACCCTCCTGCTCTGTTTATAAAAGCTATAATAATAGCAAAAAATGCTGCCATTTAGTGGCATCCTAAAAGTAGCTGTTGGACTTCCATTAGTGTCCCACTGGTGCAAAGCTATTTGCAGCACCACTGCATTACACCCTCCTGCTCTGTTTTTAAAACCTATAATAATAGCAAAAAATGCTGCCATTTAGTGGCATCCTAAAAGTGGCTGTTGGACTTCCATTAGTGTCCCACTGGTGCAAAGCTATTTGAAACACCACAGCATTACACCCTCCTGCTCTGTTTTTAAAAGCTATAATAATAGCAAAAAATGCTGCAACTTAGTGGCATAGAAAAAGGGGCTGTTGTACTCCATTTGTGCCCCACAGGTGCCAAGCTATTTACAGGACCTCTGCATTACACCCTCCTGCTCTGTTTTTAAAAGCTATAATAATAGCAAAAAATGCTGCAACTTAGTGGCATACAAAAAGTGGCTGTTGTACTCCATTTGTGCCCCACAGGTGCCAAGCTACTTACAGCACCTCTGCATTACACCCTCCTGCTCTGTTTATAAAAGCTATAATAATAGCAAAAATTGCTGCCATTTAGTGGCATCCTAAAAGTAGCTGTTGGACTTCCATTAGTGTCCCACTGGTGCAAAGCTATTTGCAGAACCACTGCATTACACCCTCCTGCTCTATTTTTAAAACCTATAATATTAGCAAAAAATGCTGCCATTTAGTGGCATCCTAAAAGTGGCTGTTGGACTTCCATTAGTGTCCCACTGGTGCAAAGCTATTTGAAGCACCACAGCATTACACCCTCCTGCTCTGTTTTTAAAAGCTATAATAATAGCAAAAAATGCTGCAACTTAGTGGCATACAAAAAGTGGCTGTTGTACTCTATTTGTGCCCCACAGGTGCCAAGCTATTTATAGCACCTCTGCATTACACCCTCCTGCTCTGTTTTTAAAAGCTATAAAAATAGCAAAAAATGCTGCAACTTAGTGGCATACAAAAAGTGGCTGTTGTCCCCCATTTGTGCCCCACAGGTGCCAAGCTATTTACAGCACTTCTGCATTACACCCTGCTGCTCTGTTTTTAAAAGCTATAATATTAGCAAAAAATGCTGCAACTTAATGGCATACAAAAAGTGGCTGTTGTACTCCATTTGTGCCCCACAGGTGCCAATCTATTTACAGCACCTCTGCATTAAACCCTCCTGCTCTGTTTTTAAAAGCTATAATAATAGCAAAAAATGCTGCAACTTAGTGGCATCCTAAAAGTGGCTGTTGGACTTCCATTAGTGTCCCACTGGTGCCAAGCTATTTATTGCACCTCTGCATTACACCCTCCTGCTCTGTTTTTAAAAGCTATAATAATAGCAAAAAATGCTGCAACTTAGTGGCATACAAAAAGGGGCTGTTGTACTCCATTTGTGCCCCACAGGTGCCAAGCTATTTACAGCACCTCTGCATTACACCCTCCTGCTCTGTTTTTAAAAGCTATAATAATAGCAAAAAATGCTGCAACTTAGTGGCATACAAAAAGTGGCTGTTGTACTCCATTTGTGCCCCACAGGTGCCAAGCTATTTACAGCACCTCTGCATTACACCCTCCTGCTTTGTTTTTAAAAGCTATAATAATAGCAAAAAATGCTGCAACTTAGTGGCATACAAAAAGTGGCTGTTGGACTTCCATTAGTGTCCCACTGGTGCAAAGCTATTTGGAGCACCACTGCGTTACACCCTCCTGCTCTGTTTTTAAAAGCTATAATAATAGCAAAAAATGCTGCAACTTAGTGGCATACAAAAAGTAGCTGTTGTACTCCATTTGTGCCCCACAGCTACCAAGCTATTTACAGCACCTCTGCATTACACCCTCCTGCTCTGTTTTTAAAAGCTATAATAATAGCAAAAAAAATGCTGCAACTAAGTGGCATACAAAAAGTGGCTGTTGTACTCCATTTGTGCCCCACAGGTGCCAAGCTGTTTACAGCTTCTCTGCATTACACCCTCCTGCTCTGTTTATAAAAGCTATAATAATAGCAAAAAATGCTGCCATTTAGTGGCATCCTAAAAGTGGCTGTTGGACTTCCATTAGTGTCCCACTGGTTCAAAGCTATTTGCAGTACCTCTGCATTATACCCTCCTGCTCTGTTTTTAAAAGCTATAATAATAGCAAAAAATGCTGCAACTTAGTGGCATACAAAAAGTGGCTGTTGGACTTCCATTTGTGCCCCACAGGTGCCAAGCTATTTACAGCACCTCTGCATTACACCATCCTGCTCTGTTTTTAAAAGCTATAATAATAGCAAAAAATGCTGCCATTTAGTGGCATCCTAAAAGTGGCTGTTGGACTTCCATTAGTGTCCCACTGGTGCAAAGCTATTTGCAGCACCACTGCATTACACCCTCCTGCTCTGTTTTTAAAAGCTATAATAATAGCAAAAAATGCTGCCATTTAGTGTCATCCTAAAAGTGGCTGTTGGACTTCCATTAGTGTCCCACTGGTGCAAAGCTATTTGCAGCACCACTGCGTTACACCCTCCTGCTTTGTTTTTAATACCTATAATAATAGCAAAAAATGCTGCCATTTAGTGGCATACTAAAAGTGGCTGTTGGACTTCCATTAGTGTCGCACTGGTGCAAAGCTATTTGCAGCACCACTGCATTACACCCTCCTGCTCTTTTTTTAAAAGCTATAATAATAGCAAAAAATGCTGCCATTTAGTGGCATCTTAAAAGTGGCTGTTGGACTTCCATTAGTGTCCCACTGGTGCAAAGCTATTTGCAGCACCTCTGCATTACACCCTCCTGCTCTGTTTTTAAAAGCTATAATAATAGCAACAAATGCTGCAACTTAGTGGCATACAAAAAGTGGCTGTTGTACTCCATTTGTGCCCCACAGGTGCCAAGCTATTTACAGCACCTCTGCATTACACCATCCTGCTCTGTTTTTAAAGCTATAATAATAGCAAAAAATGCTGCCATTTAGTGGCATCCTAAAAGTGGCTCTTGGACTTCCATTAGTGTCCCACTGGTGCAAAGCTATTTGCAGCACCACTGCATTACACCCTCCTGCTCTGTTTTTAAAAGCTATAATAATGGCAAAAAATGCTGCAACTTAGTGGCATACAAAAAGTGGCTGTTGTACTCCATTTGTGCCCCACAGGTGCCAAGCTATTTACAGCACCTCTGCATTACACCCTCCTGCTCTGTTTTTAAAAGCTATAATAATAGCAAAAAATTCTGCCATTTAGTGGCATCCTAAAAGTGGCTGTTGGACTTCCATTAGTGTCCCACTGGTGCAAAGCTATTTGAAGCACCACAGCATTACACCCTCCTGCTCTGTTTTAAAAAGCTATAGTAATAGCAAAAAATGCTGCAGCTAAGTGGCATACAAAAAGTGGCTGTTGTACTCCATGTGTGCCCCACAGGTGCCAAGCTATTTACACCACCTCTGCATTACACCCTCCTGCTCTGTTTTTATAAGCTCTAATATTAGCAAAAAATGCTGCAACTTAGTGGCATACGAAAAGTGGCTGTTGTACTCCATTTGTGCCCCACAGGTGCCAAGCTATTTACAGCTTCTCAGCATTACACCCTCCTGCTCTGTTTATAAAAGCTATAATAGCAAAAAATGCTGCCATTTAGTGGCATCCTAAAAGTGGCTGTTGGACTTCCATTAGTGTCCCACTGGTGCAAAGCTATTTGCAGTACCTCTGCATTACACCCTCCTGCTCTGTTTTTAAAAGCTTTAATAATAGCAAAAAATGCTGCCATTTAGTGGCATCCTAAAAGTGGCTGTTGGACTTCCATTAGTGTCGCACTGGTGCAAAGCTATTTGCAGCACCACTGCATTACACCCTCCTGCTCTTTTTTTAAAAGCTATAATAATAGCAAAAAATGCTGCCATTTAGTGGCATCCTAAAAGTGGCTGTTGGACTTCCATTAGTGTCCCACTGGTTCAAAGCTATTTGCAGCACCACTGCATTACACCCTCCTGCTCTGTTTTTAAAAGCTATAATAATAGCAACAAATGCTGCAACTTAGTGGCATACAAAAAGTGGCTGTTGTACTCCATTTGTGCCCCACAGGTGCCAAGCTATTTACAGCACCTCTGCATTACACCCTCCTGCTCTGTTTTTAAAAGCTTAAATAATAGCAAAAAATGCTGCAACTTAGTGGCATACGAAAAGTGGCTGTTGTACTCCATTTGTGCCCCACATGTGCCAAGCTATTTACAGCTTCTCTGCATTACACCCTCCTGCTCTGTTTATAAAAGCTATAATAATAGCAAAAAATGCTGCCATTTAGTGGCATCCTAAAAGTGGCTGTTGGACTTCCATTAGTGTCGCACTGGTGCAAAGCTATTTGCAGCACCACTGCATTACACCCTCCTGCTCTTTTTTTAAAAGCTATAATATTAGCAAAAAATGCTGCCATTTAGTGGCATCTTAAAAGTGGCTGTTGGACTTCCATTAGTGTCCCACTGGTGCAAAGCTATTTGCAACACCACTGCATTACACCCTCCTGCTCTGTTTTTAAAAGCTATAATAATAGCAACAAATGCTGCAACTTAGTGGCATACAAAAAGTGGCTGTTGTACTCCATTTGTGCCCCACAGGTGCCAAGCTATTTACAGCACCTCTGCATTACACCCTCCTGCTCTGTTTTTAAAAGCTATAATAATAGCAAAAAATGCTGCCATTTAGTGGCATCCTAAAAGTGGCTGTTGGACTTCCATTAGTGTCCCACTGGTGCAAAGCTATTTGCAGCACCACTGCATTACACCCTCCTGCTCTGTTTTTAAAAGCTATAATAATGGCAAAAAATGCTGCAACTTAGTGGCATACAAAAAGTGGCTGTTGTACTCCATTTGTGCCCAACAGGTGCCAAGCTATTTACAGCACCTCTGCATTACACCCTCCTGCTCTGTTTTTAAAAGCTATAATAATAGCAAAAAATTCTGCTATTTAGTGGCATCCTAAAAGTGGCTGTTGGACTTCCATTAGTGTCCCACTGGTGCAAAGCTATTTGAAGCACCACAGCATTACACCCTCCTGCTCTGTTTTTAAAAGCTATAGTAATAGCAAAAAATGCTGCAGCTAAGTGGCATACAAAAATGGCTGTTGTACTCCATGTGTGCCCCACAGGTGCCAAGCTATTTACAGCACCTCTGCATTACACCCTCCTGCTCTGTTTTTAAAAGCTCTAATATTAGCAAAAAATGCTGCAACTTAGTGGCATACAAAAAGTGCCTGTTGTACTCCATTTGTGTCCCACAGGTGCCAAGCTATTTACAGCTTCTCTGCATTACACCCTCCTGCTCTGTTTATAAAAGCTATAATAGCAAAAAATGCTGCCATTTAGTGGCATCCTAAAAGTGGCTGTTGTACTTCCATTAGTGTCCCACTGGTGCAAAGCTATTTGCAGTACCTCTGCATTACACCCTCCTGCTCTGTTTTTAAAAGCTATAATAATAGCAAAAAATGCTGCCATTTAGTGGCATCCTAAAAGTGGCTGTTGGACTTCCATTAGTGTCCCACTGGTGCAAAGCTATTTGCAGCACCACTGCATTACACCCTCCTGCTCTGTTTTTAAAAGCTATAATAATAGCAACAAATGCTGCAACTTAGTGGCATACAAAAAGTGTCTGTTGTACTCCATTTGTGCCCCACAGGTGCCAAGCTATTTACAGCACCTCTGCATTACACCCTCCTACTCTGTTTTTAAAAGCTATGATAATAGCAAAAAATGCTGCAACTTAGTGGCATACAAAAAGTGGCTGTTGTACTCCATTTGTGCCCCACAGGTGCCAAGCTATTTACAGCACCTCTGCATTACACCCTCCTGCTCTGTTTTTAAAAGCTATAATAATAGCAAAAAATGCTGCAGCTAATTGGCATACAAAAAGTGGCTGTTGTACTCCATGTGTGCCCCACAGGTGCCAAGCTATTTGCAGCACCTCTGCATTACACCCTCCTGCTCTGTTTTTAAAAGATCTAATAATAGCAAAAAATGCTGCAACTTAGTGGCATTCGAAAAGTGGCTTTTGTACTCCATTTGTGCCCCACAGGTGCCAAGCTATTTACAGCTTCTCTGCACTACACCCTTCTGCTTTGTTTAAAAATGCTGCCATTTAGTGGCATCCTAAAACTGGCTGTTGGACTTCCATTAGTGTCGCACTGGTGCAAAGCTATTTGCAGCACCACTGCATTACACCCTCCTGCTCTTTTTTTAAAAGCTATAATAATAGCAAAAAATGCTGCCATTTAGTGGCATCCTAAAAGTGGCTGTTGGACTTCCATTAGTGTCCCACTGGTTCAAAGCTATTTGCAGCACCACTGCATTACACCCTCCTGCTCTGTTTTTAAAAGCTATAATAATAGCAACAAATGCTGCAACTTAGTGGCATACAAAAAGTGGTTGTTGTACTCCATTTGTGCCCCACAGGTGCCAAGCTATTTACAGCACCTCTGCATTACACCCTCCTGCTCTGTTTTTAAAAGCTTAAATAATAGCAAAAAATGCTACAACTTAGTGGCATAGAAAAAGTGGCTGTTGTACTCCATTTGTGCCCCACAGGTGCCAAGCTATTTACATCACCTCTGCACTACACCCTCCTGCTCGGTTTTTAAAAGCTATAATAGCAAAAAATGCTGCCATTCAGTGGCATCCTAAAAGTTGGTGTTGTACTCCATTTGTGCCCCACAGGTGCCAAGCTATTTACAGCACCTCTGCATTACACCCTCCTGCTCTGTTTTTAAAAGCTATAATAATAGCAAAAAATGCTGCCATTTAGTGGCATCCTAAAAGTGGCTGTTGGACTTCCATTAGTGTCCCACTGGTGCAAAGCTATTTGCAGCACCACTGCATTACACCCTCCTGCTCTGTTTTTAAAAGCTATAATAATGGCAAAAAATGCTGCAACTTAGTGGCATACAAAAAGTGGCTGTTGTACTCCATTTGTGCCCAACAGGTGCCAAGCTATTTACAGCACCTCTGCATTACACCCTCCTGCTCTGTTTTTAAAAGCTATAATAATAGCAAAAAATTCTGCTATTTAGTGGCATCCTAAAAGTGGCTGTTGGACTTCCATTAGTGTCCCACTGGTGCAAAGTTATTTGAAGCACCACAGCATTACACCCTCCTGCTCTGTTTATAAAAGCTATAATAGCAAAAAATGCTGCCATTTAGTGGCATCCTAAAAGTGGCTGTTGTACTTCCATTAGTGTCCCACTGGTGCAAAGCTATTTGCAGTACCTCTGCATTACACCCTCCTGCTCTGTTTTTAAAAGCTATAATAATAGCAAAAAATGCTGCCATTTAGTGGCATCCTAAAAGTGGCTGTTGGACTTCCATTAGTGTCCCACTGGTGCAAAGCTATTTGCAGCACCACTGCATTACACCCTCCTGCTCTGTTTTTAAAAGCTATAATAATAGCAACAAATGCTGCAACTTAGTGGCATACAAAAAGTGTCTGTTGTACTCCATTTGTGCCCCACAGGTGCCAAGCTATTTACAGCACCTCTGCATTACACCCTCCTGCTCTGTTTTTAAAAGCTATGATAATAGCAAAAAATGCTGCAACTTAGTGGCATACAAAAAGTGGCTGTTGTACTCCATTTGTGCCCCACAGGTGCCAAGCTATTTACAGCACCTCTGCATTACACCCTCCTGCTCTGTTTTTAAAAGCTATAATAATAGCAAAAAATGCTGCAGCTAAGTGGCATACAAAAAGTGGCTGTTGTACTCCATGTGTGCCCCACAGGTGCCAAGCTATTTGCAGCACCTCTGCATTACACCCTCCTGCTCTGTTTTTAAAAGATCTAATAATAGCAAAAAATGCTGCAACTTAGTGGCATTCGAAAAGTGGCTTTTGTACTCCATTTGTGCCCCACAGGTGCCAAGCTATTTACAGCTTCTCTGCACTACACCCTTCTGCTTTGTTTAAAAATGCTGCCATTTAGTGGCATCCTAAAACTGGCTGTTGGACTTCCATTAGTGTCGCACTGGTGCAAAGCTATTTGCAGCACCACTGCATTACACCCTCCTGCTCTTTTTTTAAAAGCTATAATAATAGCAAAAAATGCTGCCATTTAGTGGCATCCTAAAAGTGGCTGTTGGACTTCCATTAGTGTCCCACTGGTTCAAAGCTATTTCCAGCACCACTGCATTACACCCTCCTGCTCTGTTTTTAAAAGCTATAATAATAGCAACAAATGCTGCAACTTAGTGGCATACAAAAAGTGGCTGTTGTACTCCATTTGTGCCCCACAGGTGCCAAGCTATTTACAGCACCTCTGCATTACACCCTCCTGCTCTGTTTTTAAAAGCTTAAATAATAGCAAAAAATGCTACAACTTAGTGGCATAGAAAAAGTGGCTGTTGTACTCCATTTGTGCCCCACAGGTGCCAAGCTATTTACATCACCTCTGCATTACACCCTCCTGCTCGGTTTTTAATAGCTATAATAGCAAAAAATGCTGCCATTCAGTGGCATCCTAAAAGTTGGTGTTGTACTCCATTTGTGCCCCACAGGTGCCAAGCTATTTACAGCACCTCTGCATTACACCCTCCTGCTCTGTTTTTAAAAGCTATAATAATAGCAAAAAATGCTGCAACTTAGTGGCATACAAAAAGTGTCTGTTGTACTCCATTAGTGTCCCACTGGTGCAAAGCTATTTGCAGTACCTCTGCATTACACCCTCCTGCTTTGTTTTTAAAAGCTATAATAATAGCAAAAAATGCTGCCATTTAGTGGCATCCTAAAAGTGGCTGTTGGACTTCCATTAGTGTCGCACTGGTGCAAAGCTATTTGCAGCACCACTGCATTACACCCTCCTGCTCTTTTTTTAAAAGCTATAATAATAGCAAAAAATGCTGCCATTTAGTGGCATCCTAAAAGTGGCTGTTGGACTTCCATTAGTGTCCCACTGGTGCAAAGCTATTTGCAGCACCGCTGCATTACACCCTCCTGCTCTGTTTTTAAAAGCTATAATAATAGCAACAAATGCTGCAACTTAGTGGCATACAAAAAGTGGCTGTTGTACTCCATTTGTACCCGACAGGTGCCAAGCTATTTACAGCACCTCTGCATTACACCCTCCTGCTCTGTTTTTAAAAGCTTAAATAATAGCAAAAAATGCTGCAACTTAGTGGCATACAAAAAGTGGCTGTTATACTCCATTTGTGCCCCACAGGTGCCAAGCTATTTACAGCACCTCTGCATTACACCCTCCTGCTCTGTTTTTAAAAGCTATAATAGCAAAAAATGCTGCCATTCAGTGGCATCCTAAAAGTGGGTGTTGTACTCCATTTGTGCCCCACAGGTGCCAAGCTATTTACAGCACCTCTGCATTACACCCTCCTGCTCTGTTTTTAAAAGCTATAATATTAGCAAAAATGCAGCAACTTAGTGGCATACAAAAAGTGGCTGTTGTACTCCATTTGTGCCCAACAGGTGCCAAGCTATTTACAGCACCTCTGCATTACACCCTCCTGCTCTGTTTTTAAAAGCTATAATAATAGAAAAAATGCTACCTTTTAGTGGCATCCTAAAAGTGGCTGTTGGACTTCCATTAGTGTCCCACTGGTGCAAAGCTATTTGCAGCACCATTGCGTTACACCCTCCTGCTCTGTTTTTAAAAGCTATAATAAGAGCAAAAAATGCTGCAACTTAGTGGCATACAAAAAGTGGCTGTTGTACTCCATTTGTGCCCCACAGGTGCCAAGCTATTTACAGCACCTCTGCATTACACCCTCCTGCTCTGTTTTTAAAAGCTATAATAATAGCAAAAAATGCTGCAACTTAGTGGCATACGAAAAGTGGCTGTTGTACTCCATTTGTGCCCCACAGGTGCCAAGCTATTTACAGCTTCTCTGCATTACACCCTCTTGCTCTGATTTTAAAAGCTATAATAATAGCAAAAAATGCTGCCATTTAGTGGCATCCTAAAAGTGGCTGTTGGACTTCCATTAGTGTCCCACTGGTGCAAAGCTTTTTGCAGTACCTCTGCATTACACCCTCCTGCTCTGTTTTTAAAAGCTATAATAATAGCAAAAAATGCTGCCATTTAGTGGCATCCTAAAAGTGGCTGTTGGACTTCCATTAGTGTCGCACTGGTGCAAAGCTATTTGCAGCATCACTGCATTTCACCCTCCTGCTCTTTTTTTAAAAGCTATAATAATAGCAAAAAATGCTGCCATTTAGTGGCATCCTAAAAGTGGCTGTTGGACTTCCATTAGTGTCCCACTGGTGCAAAGCTATTTGCAGCACCACTGCATTACACCCTCCTGCTCTGTTTTTAAAAGCTATAATAATAGCAAAAAATGCTGCAACTTAGTGGCATACAAAAAGTGGCTGTTGTACTCCATTTGTGCCCCACAGGTGCCAAGCTATTTAAAGCACCTCTGCATTACACCCTCCTGCTCTGTTTTTAAAAGCTATAATAATAGCAAAAAATGCTGCAACTTAGTGGCATACAAAAAGTGGCTGTTGTACTCCATTTGTGCCCCACAGGTGCCAAGCTATTTACAGCACCTCTGCATTACACCCTCCTGCTCTGTTTTTAAAAGCTATAATAACAGCAAAAAATGATGCAGCTAAGTGGCATACAAAAAGTGGCTGTTGTACTCCATGTGTGCCCCACAGGTGCCAAGCTATTTACAGCACCTCTGCATTACACCCTCCTGCTCTGTTTTTAAAAGATCTAAAAATAGCAAAAAATGCTGCAACTTTGTGGCATACGAAAAGTGGCTTTTGTACTTCATTTGTGCCCCACAGGTGCCAAGCTATTTACAGCTTCTCTGCATTACACCCTCCTGCTCTGTTTAAAAATGCTGCCATTTAGTGGCATCCTAAAAGTGGCTGTTGGACTTCCATTAGTGTCGCACTGGTGCAAAGCTATTTGCAGCACCACTGCATTACACCCTCCTGCTCTGTTTTTTTTTAAAGCTATAATAATAGCAAAAAATGCTGCCATTTAGTGGCATCCTAAAAGTGGCTGTTGGACTTCCATTAGTGTCCCACTGGTTCAAAGCTATTTGCAGCACCACTGCATTACACCCTCCTGCTCTGTTTTTAAAAGCTATAATAATAGCAACAAATGCTGCAACTTAGTGGCATACAAAAAGTGGCTGTTGTACTCCATTTGTGTCCGACAGGTGCCAAGCTATTTACAGCACCTCTGCATTACACCCTCCTGCTCTGTTTTTAAAAGCTTAAATAATAGCAAAAAATGCTGCAACTTAGTGGCATACAAAAAGTGGCTGTTGTACTCCATTTGTGCCCCACAGGTGCCAAGCTATTTACAGCACCTCTGCATTACACCCTCCTGCTCTTTTTTTAAAAGCTATAATAGCAAAAAATGCTGCCATTCAGTGGCATCCTAAAAGTGGGTGTTGTATTCCATTTGTGCCCCACAGGTGCCAAGCTATTTACAGCACCTCTGCATTACACCCTCCTGCTCTGTTTTTAAAAGCTATAATAATAGCAAAAAATGCAGCAACTTAGTGGCATACAAAAAGTGGCTGTTGTACTCCATTTGTGCCCAACAGGTGCCAAGCTATTTACAGCACCTCTGCATTACACCCTCCTGCTCTGTTTTTAAAAGCTATAATAATAGCAAAAAATGCTACCATTTAGTGGCATCCTAAAAGTGGCTGTTGGACTTACATTAGTGTCCCACTGGTGCAAAGCTATTTGCAGCACCATTGCGTTACACCCTCCTGCTCTGTTTTTAAAAGCTATAATAACAGCAAAAAATGCTGCAACTTAGTGGCATACAAAAAGTGGCTGTTGTACTCCATTTGTGCCCCACAGGTGCCAAGCTATTTACAGCACCTCTGCATTACACCCTCCTGCTCTGTTTTTAAAAGCTATAATAATAGCAAAAAATGCTGCAACTTAGTGGCATACGAAAAGTCGCTGTTGTACTCCATTTGTGCCCCACAGGTGCCAAGCTATTTACAGCTTCTCTGCATTACACCCTCTTGCTCTGTTTATAAAAGCTATAATAATAGCAAAAAATGCTGCCATTTAGTGGCATCCTAAAAGTGGCTGTTGAACTTCCATTATTGTCCCACTGGTGCAAAGCTATTTGCAGTACCTCTCCATTACACCCTCCTGCTCTGTTTTTAAAAGCTATAATAATAGCAAAAAATGCTGCCATTTAGTGGCATCCTAAAAGTGGCTGTTAGACTTCCATTAGTGTCGCACTGGTGCAAAGCTATTTGCAGCACCACTGCATTACACCCTCCTGCTCTTTTTTTAAAAGCTATAATAATAGCAAAAAATGCTGCCATTTAGTGGCATCCTAAAAGTGGCTGTTGGACTTCCATTAGTGTCCCACTGGTGCAAAGCTATTTGAAGCACCACAGCATTACACCCTCCTGCTCTGTTTTTAAAAGCTATAATAATACCAAAAAATGCTGCAACTTAGTGGCATACAAAAAGTGGCTGTTGTACTCTATTTGTGCCCCACAGGTGCCAAGCTATTTACAGCACCTCTGCATTACACCCTCCTGCTCTGTTTTTAAAAGCTATAAAAATAGCAAAAAATGCTGCAACTTAGTGGCATACAAAAAGTGGCTGTTGTACTCCATTTGTGCCCCACAGGTGCCAAGCTATTTACATCACTTCTGCATTACATTCTGCTGCTCTGTTTTAAAAGCTATAATATTAGCAAAAAATGCTGCAACTTAATGGCATACAAAAAGTGGCTGTTGTACTCCATTTGTGCCCCACAGGTGCCAATCTATTTACAGCAGCTCTGCATTACACCCTCCTGCTCTGTTTTTAAAAGCTATATTAATAGCAAAAAATGCTGCAACTTAGTGGCATCCTAAAAGTGGCTGTTGGACTTCCATTAGTGTCCCACTGGTGCAAAGCTATTTGCAGCACCACTGCATTACACTCTCCTGCTCTGTTTTTAAAAGCTATAATAATAGCAAAAAATGCTGCAACTTAGTGGCATACAAAAAGTGACTGTTGTACTCCATTTGTGCCCCACAGGTGCCAAGCTATTTACAGCACCTCTGCAATACACCCTCCTGCTCTGTTCTTAAAAGCTATAATAATAGCAAAATATGCTGCCAGTTAGTGGCATCCTAAAAGTTGCTGTTGGACTTCCATTAGTGTCCCACTGGTGCAAAGCTATTTGCAGCACCACTGCGTTACACCCTCCTGCTCTGTTTTTAAAAGCTATAATAATAGCAAAAAATGCTGCAACTTAGTGGCATACAAAAAGTGGCTGTTGTACTCCATTTGTGCCCCACAGGTGCCAAGCTATTTACAGCACCTCTGCATTACACCCTCCTGCTCTGTTTATAAAAGCTATAATAATAGCAAAAAATGCTGCCATTTCGTGGCATCCTAAAAGTGGCTGTTGGACTTCCATTAGTGTCCCACTGGTGCAAAGCTATTTGAAGCACCACAGCATTACACCCTCCTGCTCTGTTTTTAAAAGCTATAATAATAGCAAAAAATGCTGCAACTTAGTGGCATACAAAAAGTGGCTGTTGTACTCAATTTGTGCCCCACAGGTGCCAAGCTATTTATTGCACCTCTGCATTACACCCTTCTGCTCTGTTTTTAAAAGCTATAATAATAGCAAAAAATGCTGCAACTTAGTGGCATACAAAAAGTGTCTGTTGTACTCCATTAGTGTCCCACTGGTGCAAAGCTATTTGCAGTACCTCTGCATTACACCCTCCTGCTTTGTTTTTAAAAGCTATAATAATAGCAAAAAATGCTGCCATTTAGTGGCATCCTAAAAGTGGCTGTTGGACTTCCATTAGTGTCGCACTGGTGCAAAGCTATTTGCAGCACCACTGCATTACACCCTCCTGCTCTTTTTTTAAAAGCTATAATAATAGCAAAAAATGCTGCCATTTAGTGGCATCCTAAAAGTGGCTGTTGGACTTCCATTAGTGTCCCACTGGTGCAAAGCTATTTGCAGCACCGCTGCATTACACCCTCCTGCTCTGTTTTTAAAAGCTATAATAATAGCAACAAATGCTGCAACTTAGTGGCATACAAAAAGTGGCTGTTGTACTCCATTTGTACCCGACAGGTGCCAAGCTATTTACAGCACCTCTGCATTACACCCTCCTGCTCTGTTTTTAAAAGCTTAAATAATAGCAAAAAATGCTGCAACTTAGTGGCATACAAAAAGTGGCTGTTATACTCCATTTGTGCCCCACAGGTGCCAAGCTATTTACAGCACCTCTGCATTACACCCTCCTGCTCTGTTTTTAAAAGCTATAATAGCAAAAAATGCTGCCATTCAGTGGCATCCTAAAAGTGGGTGTTGTACTCCATTTGTGCCCCACAGGTGCCAAGCTATTTACAGCACCTCTGCATTACACCCTCCTGCTCTGTTTTTAAAAGCTATAATATTAGCAAAAATGCAGCAACTTAGTGGCATACAAAAAGTGGCTGTTGTACTCCATTTGTGCCCAACAGGTGCCAAGCTATTTACAGCACCTCTGCATTACACCCTCCTGCTCTGTTTTTAAAAGCTATAATAATAGAAAAAATGCTACCTTTTAGTGGCATCCTAAAAGTGGCTGTTGGACTTCCATTAGTGTCCCACTGGTGCAAAGCTATTTGCAGCACCATTGCGTTACACCCTCCTGCTCTGTTTTTAAAAGCTATAATAACAGCAAAAAATGCTGCAACTTAGTGGCATACAAAAAGTGGCTGTTGTACTCCATTTGTGCCCCACAGGTGCCAAGCTATTTACAGCACCTCTGCATTACACCCTCCTGCTCTGTTTTTAAAAGCTATAATAATAGCAAAAAATGCTGCAACTTAGTGGCATACGAAAAGTGGCTGTTGTACTCCATTTGTGCCCCACAGGTGCCAAGCTATTTACAGCTTCTCTGCATTACACCCTCTTGCTCTGATTTTAAAAGCTATAATAATAGCAAAAAATGCTGCCATTTAGTGGCATCCTAAAAGTGGCTGTTGGACTTCCATTAGTGTCGCACTGGTGCAAAGCTATTTGCAGCATCACTGCATTTCACCCTCCTGCTCTTTTTTTAAAAGCTATAATAATAGCAAAAAATGCTGCCATTTAGTGGCATCCTAAAAGTGGCTGTTGGACTTCCATTAGTGTCCCACTGGTGCAAAGCTATTTGCAGCACCACTGCATTACACCCTCCTGCTCTGTTTTTAAAAGCTATAATAATAGCAAAAAATGCTGCAACTTAGTGGCATACAAAAAGTGGCTGTTGTACTCCATTTGTGCCCCACAGGTGCCAAGCTATTTAAAGCACCTCTGCATTACACCCTCCTGCTCTGTTTTTAAAAGCTATAATAATAGCAAAAAATGCTGCAACTTAGTGGCATACAAAAAGTGGCTGTTGTACTCCATTTGTGCCCCACAGGTGCCAAGCTATTTACAGCACCTCTGCATTACACCCTCCTGCTCTGTTTTTAAAAGCTATAATAACAGCAAAAAATGATGCAGCTAAGTGGCATACAAAAAGTGGCTGTTGTACTCCATGTGTGCCCCACAGGTGCCAAGCTATTTACAGCACCTCTGCATTACACCCTCCTGCTCTGTTTTTAAAAGATCTAAAAATAGCAAAAAATGCTGCAACTTTGTGGCATACGAAAAGTGGCTTTTGTACTTCATTTGTGCCCCACAGGTGCCAAGCTATTTACAGCTTCTCTGCATTACACCCTCCTGCTCTGTTTAAAAATGCTGCCATTTAGTGGCATCCTAAAAGTGGCTGTTGGACTTCCATTAGTGTCGCACTGGTGCAAAGCTATTTGCAGCACCACTGCATTACACCCTCCTGCTCTGTTTTTTTTTAAAGCTATAATAATAGCAAAAAATGCTGCCATTTAGTGGCATCCTAAAAGTGGCTGTTGGACTTCCATTAGTGTCCCACTGGTTCAAAGCTATTTGCAGCACCACTGCATTACACCCTCCTGCTCTGTTTTTAAAAGCTATAATAATAGCAACAAATGCTGCAACTTAGTGGCATACAAAAAGTGGCTGTTGTACTCCATTTGTGTCCGACAGGTGCCAAGCTATTTACAGCACCTCTGCATTACACCCTCCTGCTCTGTTTTTAAAAGCTTAAATAATAGCAAAAAATGCTGCAACTTAGTGGCATACAAAAAGTGGCTGTTGTACTCCATTTGTGCCCCACAGGTGCCAAGCTATTTACAGCACCTCTGCATTACACCCTCCTGCTCTTTTTTTAAAAGCTATAATAGCAAAAAATGCTGCCATTCAGTGGCATCCTAAAAGTGGGTGTTGTATTCCATTTGTGCCCCACAGGTGCCAAGCTATTTACAGCACCTCTGCATTACACCCTCCTGCTCTGTTTTTAAAAGCTATAATAATAGCAAAAAATGCAGCAACTTAGTGGCATACAAAAAGTGGCTGTTGTACTCCATTTGTGCCCAACAGGTGCCAAGCTATTTACAGCACCTCTGCATTACACCCTCCTGCTCTGTTTTTAAAAGCTATAATAATAGCAAAAAATGCTACCATTTAGTGGCATCCTAAAAGTGGCTGTTGGACTTACATTAGTGTCCCACTGGTGCAAAGCTATTTGCAGCACCATTGCGTTACACCCTCCTGCTCTGTTTTTAAAAGCTATAATAACAGCAAAAAATGCTGCAACTTAGTGGCATACAAAAAGTGGCTGTTGTACTCCATTTGTGCCCCACAGGTGCCAAGCTATTTACAGCACCTCTGCATTACACCCTCCTGCTCTGTTTTTAAAAGCTATAATAATAGCAAAAAATGCTGCAACTTAGTGGCATACGAAAAGTCGCTGTTGTACTCCATTTGTGCCCCACAGGTGCCAAGCTATTTACAGCTTCTCTGCATTACACCCTCTTGCTCTGTTTATAAAAGCTATAATAATAGCAAAAAATGCTGCCATTTAGTGGCATCCTAAAAGTGGCTGTTGAACTTCGATTATTGTCCCACTGGTGCAAAGCTATTTGCAGTACCTCTCCATTACACCCTCCTGCTCTGTTTTTAAAAGCTATAATAATAGCAAAAAATGCTGCCATTTAGTGGCATCCTAAAAGTGGCTGTTAGACTTCCATTAGTGTCGCACTGGTGCAAAGCTATTTGCAGCACCACTGCATTACACCCTCCTGCTCTTTTTTTAAAAGCTATAATAATAGCAAAAAATGCTGCCATTTAGTGGCATCCTAAAAGTGGCTGTTGGACTTCCATTAGTGTCCCACTGGTGCAAAGCTATTTGAAGCACCACAGCATTACACCCTCCTGCTCTGTTTTTAAAAGCTATAATAATACCAAAAAATGCTGCAACTTAGTGGCATACAAAAAGTGGCTGTTGTACTCTATTTGTGCCCCACAGGTGCCAAGCTATTTACAGCACCTCTGCATTACACCCTCCTGCTCTGTTTTTAAAAGCTATAAAAATAGCAAAAAATGCTGCAACTTAGTGGCATACAAAAAGTGGCTGTTGTACTCCATTTGTGCCCCACAGGTGCCAAGCTATTTACATCACTTCTGCTTTACATTCTGCTGCTCTGTTTTAAAAGCTATAATATTAGCAAAAAATGCTGCAACTTAATGGCATACAAAAAGTGGCTGTTGTACTCCATTTGTGCCCCACAGGTGCCAATCTATTTACAGCAGCTCTGCATTACACCCTCCTGCTCTGTTTTTAAAAGCTATATTAATAGCAAAAAATGCTGCAACTTAGTGGCATCCTAAAAGTGGCTGTTGGACTTCCATTAGTGTCCCACTGGTGCAAAGCTATTTGCAGCACCACTGCATTACACTCTCCTGCTCTGTTTTTAAAAGCTATAATAATAGCAAAAAATGCTGCAACTTAGTGGCATACAAAAAGTGACTGTTGTACTCCATTTGTGCCCCACAGGTGCCAAGCTATTTACAGCACCTCTGCAATACACCCTCCTGCTCTGTTCTTAAAAGCTATAATAATAGCAAAATATGCTGCCAGTTAGTGGCATCCTAAAAGTTGCTGTTGGACTTCCATTAGTGTCCCACTGGTGCAAAGCTATTTGCAGCACCACTGCGTTACACCCTCCTGCTCTGTTTTTAAAAGCTATAATAATAGCAAAAAATGCTGCAACTTAGTGGCATACAAAAAGTGGCTGTTGTACTCCATTTGTGCCCCACAGGTGCCAAGCTATTTACAGCACCTCTGCATTACACCCTCCTGCTCTGTTTATAAAAGCTATAATAATAGCAAAAAATGCTGCCATTTAGTGGCATCCTAAAAGTGGCTGTTGGACTTCCATTAGTGTCCCACTGGTGCAAAGCTATTTGAAGCACCACAGCATTACACCCTCCTGCTCTGTTTTTAAAAGCTATAATAATAGCAAAAAATGCTGCAACTTAGTGGCATACAAAAAGTGGCTGTTGTACTCAATTTGTGCCCCACAGGTGCCAAGCTATTTATTGCACCTCTGCATTACACCCTTCTGCTCTGTTTTTAAAAGCTATAATAATAGCAAAAAAATGCTGCAACTTAGTGGCATACAAAAAGGGGCTGTTGTACTCCATTTGTGCCTCACAGGTGCCAAGCTATTTACAGCACCTCTGTATTACACCCTTCTGCTCTGTTTTTAAAAGCTTTAATAATAGCAAAAAATGCTGCAACTTATTGGCATACAAAAAGTGGCTGTAGTACTCCATTTGTGCCCCACAGTTGCCAAGCTATTTACAGCACCTCTGCATTACACCCTCCTGCTTTGTTTTTAAAAGCTATAATAATAGCAAAAAATGCTGCAACTTAGTGGCATACAAAAAGTGGCTGTTGTACTCCATTTGTGCCCCACAGGTGCCAAGCTATTTACAGCACCTCTGCATTACACCCTCCTGCTCTGTTTATAAAAGCTATAATAATAGCAAAAATTGCTGCCATTTAGTGGCATCCTAAAAGTGGCTGTTGGACTTCCATTAGTGTCCCACTGATGCAAAGCTATTTGCAGAACCACTGCATTACACCCTCCTGCTCTATTTTTAAAACCTATAATAATAGCAAAAAATGCTGCCATTTAGTAGCATCCTAAAAGTGGCTGTTGGACTTCCATTAGTGTCCCACTGGTGCAAAGCTATTTGAAGCACCACAGCATTACACCCTCCTGCTCTGTTTTTAAAAGCTATAATAATAGCAAAAAATGCTGCAACTTAGTGGCATACAAAAAGTGGCTAATGTACTCTATTTGTGCCCCACAGGTGCCAAGCTATTTACAGCACCTCTGCATTGCACCCTCCTGCTCTGTTTTTAAAAGCTATAAAAATAGCAAAAAATGCTGCAACTTAGTGGCATACAAAAAGTGGCTGTTGTCCCCCATTTGTGCCCCACAGGTGCCAAGCTATTTACAGCACTTCTGCATTACACCCTGCTGCTCTGTTTTTAAAAGCTATAATATTAGCAAAAAATGCGGCAACTTAATGGCATACAAAAAGTGGCTGTTGTACTCCATTTGTGCCCCACAGGTGCCAATCTATTTACAGCACCTCTGCATTACACCCTCCTGCTCTGTTTTTAAAAGCTATAATAATTGCAAAAAATGCTGCAACTTAGTGGCATCCTAAAAGTGGCTGTTGGACTTCCATTAGTGTCCCACTGGTGCAAAGCTATTTGCAGCACCACTGCATTACACTCTCCTGCTCTGTTTTTAAAAGCTATAATAATAGCAAAAAATGCTGCAACTTAGTGGCATACAAAAAGTGGCTGTTGTACTCCATTTGTGCCCCACAGGTGCCAAGCTATTTACAGCACCTCTGCATTACACCCTCTGTTTTTAAAAGCTATAATAATAGCAAAATATGCTGCCATTTAGTGGCATCCTAAAAGTGGCTGTTGGACTTCCATTAGTGTCCCACTGGTGCAAAGCTATTTGCAGCACCACTGCGTTACACCCTCCTGCTCTGTTTTTAAAAGCTATAATAATAGCAAAAAATGCTGCAACTTAGTGGCATACAAAAAGTGGCTGTTGTACTCCATTTGTGCCCCACAGGTGCCAAGCTATTTACAGCACCTCTGTATAACACCCTCCTGCTCTGTTTATAAAAGCTATAATAATAGCAAAAAATGCTGCCATTTAGTGGCATCCAGAAAGTAGCTGTTGGACTTCCATTAGTGTCCCACTGGTGCAAAGCTATTTGCAGCACCACTGCATTACACCCTCCTGCTCTGTTTTTAAAACCTATAATAATAGCAAAAAATGCTGCCATTTAGTGGCATCCTAAAAGTGGCTGTTGGACTTCCATTAGTGTCCCACTGGTGCAAAGCTATTTGAAGCACCACAGCATTACACCCTCCTGCTCTGTTTTTAAAAGCTATAATAATAGCAAAAAATGCTGCAACTTAGTGGCATACAAAAAGTGGCTGTTGTACTCCATTTGTGCCCCACAGGTGCCAAGCTATTTATTGCACCTCTGCATTACACCCTCCTGCTCTGTTTTTAAAAGCTATAATAATAGCAAAAAATGCTGCAACTTAGTGGCATACAAAAAGGGGCTGTTGTACTCCATTTGTGCCCCACAGGTGCCAAGCTATTTACAGCACCTCTGCATTACACCCTCCTGCTCTGTTTTTAAAAGCTATAATAATAGCAAAAAATGCTGCAACTTAGTGGCATACAAAAAGTGGCTGTTGTACTCCATTTGTGCCCCACAGGTGCCAAGCTATTTACAGCACCTCTGCATTACACCCTCCTGCTTTGTTTTTAAAAGCTATAATAATAGCAAAAAATGCTGCAACTTAGTGGCATACAAAAAGTGGCTGTTGTACTCCATTTGTGCCCCACAGGTGCCAAGCTATTTACAGCACCTCTGCATTACACTTTCCTGCTCTGTTTTTAAAAGCTATAATAATAGCAAAATATGCTGCCATTTAGTGGCATCCTAAAAGTGGCTGTTGGACTTCCATTAGTGACCCACTGGTGCAAAGCTATTTGCAGCACCACTGCGTTACACCCTCCTGCTCTGTTTTTAAAAGCTATAATAATAGCAAAAAATGCTGCAACTTAGTGGCATACAAAAAGTGGCTGTTGTATTCCGTTTGTGCCCCACAGGTGCCAAGCTATTTACAGCACCTCTGCATTACACCCTCCTGCTCTGTTTTTAAAAGCTATAATAATAGCAAAAAATGCTGCAACTTAGTGGCATACAAAAAGTGGCTGTTGTACTCCATTTGTGCCCCACAGGTACCAAGCTATTTACAGCACCTCTGCATTACACCCTCCTGCTCTGTTTTTAAAAGCTATAATAATAGCAAAAAAAATGCTGCAACTAAGTGGCATACAAAAAGTGGCTGTTGTACTCCATTTGTGCCCCACAGGTGCCAAGCTGTTTACAGCTTCTCTGCATTACACCCTCCTGCTCTGTTTATAAAAGCTATAATAATAGCAAAAAATGCTGCCATTTAGTGGCATCCTAAAAGTGGCTGTTGGACTTCCATTAGTGTCCCACTGGTGCAAAGCTGTTTGCAGTACCTCTGCATTATACCCTCCTGCTCTGTTTTTAAAAGCTATAATAATAGCAAAAAATGCTGCAACTTAGTGGCATACAAAAAGTGGCTGTTGGACTTCCATTTGTGCCCCACAGGTGCCAAGCTATTTACAGCACCTCTGCATTACACCATCCTGCTCTGTTTTTAAAAGCTATAATAATAGCAAAAAATGCTGCCATTTAGTGGCATCCTAAAAGTGGCTGTTGGACTTCCATTTGTGTCCCACTGGTGCAAAACTATTTGCAGCACCATTGCATTACACCCTCCTGCTCTGTTTTTAAAAGCTATAATAATAGCAAAAAATGCTGCCATTTAGTGGCATCCTAAAAGTGGCTGTTGGACTTCCATTAGTGTCCCACTGGTGCAAAGCTATTTGCAGCACCACTGCGTTACACCCTCCTGCTCTGTTTTTAATACCTATAATAATAGCAAAAAATGCTGTCATTTTGTGGCATCCTAAAAATGGCTGTTGGACTTCCATTAGTGTCCCACTGGTGCAAAGCTATTTGAAGCACCACAGCATTACACCCTCCTGCTCTGTTTTTAAAAGCTATAATAATAGCAAAAAATGCTCCAACTTAGTGGCATACAAAAAGTGGCTGTTGTACTCCATTTGTGCCCCACAGGTGCCAAGCTATTTACAGCACCTCTGCATTACACCCTCCTGCTCTGTTTTTAAAAGCTATAATAATAGCAAAAAATGCTGCAACTTAGTGGCATACGAAAAGTGACTGTTGTACTCCATTTGTGCCCCACATGTGCCAAGCTATTTACAGCTTCTCTGCATTACACCCTCCTGCTCTGTTTATAAAAGCTATAATAATAGCAAAAAATGCTGCCATTTAGTGGCATCCTAAAAGTGGCTGTTGGACTTCCATTAGTGTCCCACTGGTGCAAAGCTATTTGCAGTACCTCTGCATTATACCCTCCTGCTCTGTTTTTAAAAGCTATAATAATAGCAAAAAATGCTGCCATTTAGTAGCATCCTAAAAGTGGCTGTGTGACTTCCATTAGTGTCGCACTGGTGCAAAGCTATTTGCAGCACCACTGCATTACACCCTCTTGCTCTTTTTTTAAAAGCTATAATAATAGCAAAAAATGCTGCCATTTAGTGGCATCTTAAAAGTGGCTGTTGGACTTCCATTAGTGTCCCACTGGTGCAAAGCTATTTGCAGCACCACTGCATTACACCCTCCTGCTCTGTTTTTAAAAGCTATAATAATAGCAACAAATGCTGCAACTTAGTGGCATACAAAAAGTGGCTGTTGTACTCCATTTGTGCCCCACAGGTGCCAAGCTATTTACAGCACCTCTGCATTACACCATCCTGCTCTGTTTTTAAAAGCTATAATAATAGCAAAAAATGCTGCCATTTAGTGGCATCCTAAAAGTGGCTGTTGGACTTCCATTAGTGTCCCACTGGTGCAAAGCTATTTGCAGCACCACTGCATTACACCCTCCTGCTCTGTTTTTAAAAGCTATAATAATGGCAAAAAATGCTGCAACTTAGTGGCATACAAAAAGTGGCTGTTGTACTCCATTTGTGCCCCACAGGTGCCAAGCTATTTACAGCTTCTCTGCATTACACCCTCCTGCTCTGTTTATAAAAGCTATAATAGCAAAAAATGCTGCCATTTAGTGGCATCCTAAAAGTGGCTGTTGGACTTCCATTTGTGTCCCACTGGTGCAAAGCTATTTGCAGCACCACTGCGTTACACCCTCCTGCTCTATTTTTAATACCTATAATAATAGCAAAAAATGCTGTCATTTTGTGGCATCCTAAAAATGGCTGTTGGACTTCCATTAGTGTCCCACTGGTGCAAAGCTATTTGAAGCACCACAGCATTACACCCTCCTGCTCTGTTTTTAAAAGCTATAATAATAGCAAAAAATGCTCCAACTTAGTGGCATACAAAAAGTGACTGTTGTACTCCATTTGTGCCCCACAGGTGCCAAGCTATTTACAGCACCTCTGAATTACACCCTCCTGCTCTGTTTTTAAAAGCTATAATAATAGCAAAAAATGCTGCAACTTAGTGGCATACGAAAAGTGGCTGTTGTACTCCATTTGTGCCCCACATGTGCCAAGCTATTTACAGCTTCTCTGCATTACACCCTCTTGCTCTGTTTATAAAAGCTATAATAATAGCAAAAAATGCTGCCATTTAGTGGCATCCTAAAAGTGGCTGTTGGACTTCCATTAGTGTCCCACTGGTGCAAAGCTATTTGCAGTACCTCTGCATTACACCCTCCTGCTCTGTTTTTAAAAGCTATAATAATAGCAAAAAATGCTGCCATTTAGTAGCATCCTAAAAGTGGCTGTGTGACTTCCATTAGTGTCGCACTGGTGCAAAGCTATTTGCAGCACCACTGCATTACACCCTCCTGCTCTTTTTTTAAAAGCTATAATAATAGCAAAAAATGCTGCCATTTAGTGGCATCTTAAAAGTGGCTGTTGGACTTCCATTAGTGTCCCACTGGTGCAAAGCTATTTGCAGCACCGCAGCATTACACCCTCCTGCTCTGTTTTTAAAAGCTATAGTAATAGCAAAAAATGCTGCAGCTAAGTGGCATACAAAAAGTGGCTGTTGTACTCCATTTGTGCCCCACAGGTGCCAAGCTATTTACAGCTTCTCTGCATTACACCCTCCTGCTCTGTTTATAAAAGCTATAATAGCAAAAAATGCTGCCATTTAGTGGCATCCTAAAAGTGGCTGTTGGACTTCCATTAGTGTCCCACTGGTGCAAAGCTATTTGCAGTACCTCTGCATTACACCCTCCTGCTCTGTTTTTAAAAGCTATAATAATAGCAAAAAATGCTGCCATTTAGTGGCATCCTAAAAGTGGCTGTTGGACTTCCATTAGTGTCCCACTGGTGCAAAGCTATTTGCAGCACCACTGCATTACACCCTCCTGCTCTTTTTTTAAAAGCTATAATAATAGCAAAAAATGCTGCCATTTAGTGGCATCCTAAAAGTGGCTGTTGGACTTCCATTAGTGTCCGACTGGTGCAAAGCTATTTGCAGCACCACTGCATTACACCCTCCTGCTCTGTTTTTAAAAGCTATAATAATAGCAACAAATGCTGCAACTTAGTGGCATACAAAAAGTGGCTGTTGTACTCCATTTGTGCCCCACAGGTGCCAAGCTATTTACAGCACCTCTGCATTACACCCTCCTGCTCTGTTTTTAAAAGTTATAATAATAGCAAAAAATGCTGCAACTTAGTGGCATACAAAAAGTGGCTGTTGTACTCCATTTGTGCCCCACAGGTGCCAAGCTATTTACAGCACCTCTGCATTACACCCTCCTGCTCTGTTTTTAAAAGTTATAATAATAGCAAAAAATGCTGCAACTTAGTGGCATACAAAAAGTGGCTGTTGTACTCCATTTGTGCCCCACAGGTGCCAAGCTATTTACAGCACCTCTGCATTACACCCTCCTGCTCTGTTTTTAAAAGCTATAATAATAGCAAAAAATGCTGCAGCTAAGTGGCATACAAAAAGTGGCTGTTGTACTCCATGTGTGCCCCACAGGTGCCAAGCTATTTACAGCACCTCTGCATTACACCCTCCTGCTCTGTTTTTAAAAGATCTAATAATAGCAAAAAATGCTGCAACTTAGTGGCATACGAAAAGTGGCTTTTGTACTCCATTTGTGCCCCACAGGTGCCAAGCTATTTACAGCTTCTCTGCACTACACCCTCCTGCTTTGTTTAAAAATGCTTCCATTTAGTGGCATCCTAAAACTGGCTGTTGGACTTCCATTAGTGTCGCACTGGTGCAAAGCTATTTGCAGCACCACTGCATTACACCCTCCTGCTCTTTTTTTAAAAGCTATAATAATAGCAAAAAATGCTGCCATTTAGTGGCATCCTAAAAGTGGCTGTTGGACTTCCATTAGTGTCCCACTGGTTCAAAGCTATTTGCAGCACCACTGCATTACACCCTCCTGCTCTGTTTTTAAAAGCTATAATAATAGCAACAAATGCTGCAACTTAGTGGCATACAAAAAGTGGCTGTTGTACTTCATTTGTGCCCCACAGGTGCCAAGCTATTTACAGCACCTCTGCATTACACCCTCCTGCTCTGTTTTTAAAAGCTTAAATAATAGCAAAAAATGCTACAGTTTAGTGGCATACAAAAAGTGGCTGTTGTACTCCATTTGTGCCCCACAGGTGCCAAGCTATTTACATCACCTCTGCATTACACCCTCCTGCTCTGTTTTTAAAAGCTATAATAGCAAAAAATGCTGCCATTCAGTGGCATCCTAAAAGTTGGTGTTGTACTCCATTTGTGCCCCACAGGTGCCAAGCTATTTACAGCACCTCTGCATTACACCCTCCTGCTCTGTTTTTAAAAGCTATAATAATAGCAAAAAATGCTGCAACTTAGTGGCATACAAAAAGTGGCTGTTGTACTCCATTAGTGTCCCACTGGTGCAAAGCTATTTGCAGTACCTCTGCATTACACCCTCCTGCTCTGTTTTTAAAAGCTATAATAATAGCAAAAAATGCTGCAACTTAGTGGCATACAAAAAGTGGCTGTTGTACTCCATTTGTGCCCCACAGGTGCCAAGCTATTTACAGCACCTCTGCATTACACCCTCCTGCTCTGTTTTTAAAAGCTATAATAATAGCAAAAAATGCTGCAACTTAGTGGCATACAATAAGTGGCTGTTGTACTCCATTTGTGCCCCACAGGTGCCAAGCTATTTACAGCACCTCTGCATTACACCGTCCTGCTCTGTTTTTAAAAGCTATAATTATAGCAAAAAATGCTGCAACTTAGTGGCATACAAAAAGTGGCTGTTGTACTCCATTTGTGCCCCACAGGTGCCAAGCTATTTACTGCATTTCATCATTAGGAGGAATAAAAAGTGAGGCTTGTCTTACTTCCCTGGTACCCACAGAACACGGACACTGTACTCACCTGCTCACTTTTGCCACGCTATTTTATTTGCCCAAAGAGCTGACTCTTTTTCTACCATCATAAAATTGTCTGGAATACTAAGTTATTGTTCCTTTGCTGCCAAGCAAGGTGCAAAACCTGTGCATTCTTCACTCCTTTCCATTTGTGGAACGTAATTATTAACTGCAGGTAGTCCAGCCAATCTATGACGAAGGTGCAGGCGTGGATATAATGTTTCCTTCATCCAATGGTGGTTCTCTCAATGTCTGACAGCTCAACAATAACATCTGTTTGCACTTACAAAACAAGTGACGACCTGCCAATCACATTCCCGCTTACAGGTAATGGGGTGGAAGTTCAGTGTGAGAAAGCATATGTGACTGCTGTCCCCACAGTCACAGAGGATGAAGAGCATGCAGATGCACGTGATGGGGCAGGCGGTGGTTGCACAGCCCCGCTAGGCCGCATTGTAGCACAGTGAAATTCTCATTGCGACTTATGCTTCATTTTAAGTCTTGTATTTGGTGTGATCCCCAGTATGCAGCAAAACTACGCAACATGAAAAGCACTGTATGTAGTTGGGTTCATAATTGATTGTTTCACTTTCTGAAAACAAACAATAAGAACCATGCATTAAATTGAAATAATAGAACAATCTATTCAGTTGCCTACTGCTTGGTAAGCCCTCTGCGTAGCAGCAGTAATTATGTGTGTGTGTGTGTGTGTATGTGTGTGCGCGCGAAGACACCTTACTAGTGGCGCATCACAAGAGCTTCCCAGTTATCTACCTAAACATAGACAAAACACATCACCCACCCTGAATACCGTTGTTAGCTGAAGCCTCACAGATAAGGCAGATGATAACAGTGTGAATACAAACCACACAGCTCTGCAACACAGTCATGCAAATCTTGTAAAGCAACATTCAATGCAAACATGTGTCGCTGTCCCTCTATGATTTAAACTGTACGTGACAATTTCACAGTGCAGAGGCAGCAAGTGTGATTGTCTATATAGTCGTCCTACCCAGAACAGATATGTGTTTTCATAATAAAACAAAGTGTTGCGTGCACGCATTACTGTCTGGGCACAGCCTACCGTACCCGGGTAATGTGATGTCCAGTTGCCATAAATACAGACTTTACGCTCCTATCATGGTTAACAGTATAGACAGCACCGGAAGAATGTTGGTCTGTGGCACAGGATGCTGCTCACTGGCGTTACGGTACTCCTCACCAAACTCCACAATGATTCCCCTCACAATTGAACGAAGTGTTTCCGCAGTTGCTCCTTCCTGTGTGCCGATTTACCCCAGCCGCAGCCTAACTCCAGTGTTTCGCCAACTGAGCATGCTCTGCCTGACTGTGTCATTCCTGAGGCAAAGTCTTAATTTTGGGCTACAGCGCATGCTCGTTTGGACTGTGCCTGAGTCATTCTGCGACCTGCGGCTCAACACACTTACACAGGGCCCTGGTGCTTGACTCACTCTCGGGAGGCCACTAAAACTAACTGCACCCAACATCAGCCCCAGGTGTCCCCTTACACTGCAGTGGCGGTCCCCACTGACCGCAATACTGAGAGTGGCATCACGAAAATACATATAAAGAAGCAACCTAAGTGTGACCAGACTCTTCCTCCACGTGGAGTCCCTGAAGGTAATGCACCAACACAACACCTGTGGGGCTTCACACTGACTGAGAAAAGCCTCTTTGCAGAGGTACTTGCACTCTGTGCCGGGTCTAAGTCCTGTGTTGTGCCTAGACAGCATGCTGAAGCGGATAGTCTTTTTTTCAGAAACTGTATTTCATGCTACTGAGCATGCTCAGGCACTTACTGAATCAGAGGCTAGGTCGGGTAATGAACTCTTTGGCCCTGCCCCTGATGTGGGGAGCCCATATAGACCACAGGGAATCAGGTGTCCTGACAATTTGGCCAGGCTACTCCCAACAGGCTTGCAGAGGGCCGCCCCTATGACTTGTCACCTCATTGTTGTTGGTCAGACGATGACTGTTGAGGTGTTTTGGTTGTGGCAGCCATGATGTCATCATTCAAGTGGCGGTTCAAAATAGGACGCTAGTTATGCCACTCATGACGTGTCACTCTGCTTTTGTCTCCAGGAGGTGCATTGTGGTCCACCCTGGTTTGGGACGGACACAGGTTATAAAAGGGGCTGGAGCCAAGAAGAAGGTGCCCAGTCTTCTATTATGCTCCGAAAGAGCACACCTCCATGTGTTGAACCCATTGCGGCTTTAGGCCAGAGGTAGGCAGGGATAGGTCATCGATGCAGGCCGCCACCACAGTTGGTAACGCAGAACGTTTAAGAACAGCTCCTGTCCTACCAGTCCTGCTGGTGCAGCCCAGTGGCAAAAACAGGCCTGCTGCTGATGCGCCTGCTGTCCACAGGTGTGCCCTTTACGCACACGGACTGCGCAACCAATGGCCCCTGTGTTGTTAACAGGGAGTTCCGGGGCTGGGTAGTCGTGTGGACCCTGTCACGCTAACAGGGCTCCAAATCTCCAGATCCGAGTTGCGTCTAACTCGGTTCAGGCTACTAGTAGCCTGAGAGTCAACCTGCTCTGTATCCTCCACCTAACCTTCCAGTTGCCAACCTCTCCTTTTCCATCTATGAGCACGGTGGACACCGAATGGCGATTGGGATACCTACCTTTCTCTTTCTTTTCTTCTTAATATTTTTGATATAGCGGTAACATAGTATGTACCACCTTATCCAAATCTGCCAGTCCCACCATACCAGATGTTGTTTCTTCAGCAAATGTTAATGTTGCTTAACCACCAAACCCATGGACACAAACTTTTTTACCCTTTCCAACACACCTGTTCCCCTTTCCACCAGCATCTGTCCTTTTTCAACTCAGTTTGTATATGACCAAAAATGCAACTCTGCAGAGACACCGTACTCAACGCCGTCTCAGCACAGCAGCCAGCCCTCGGTCCCTCAGATGTGGACAAGTAAGAACATTTCCTCCTATCGATGAAAAAGCGTTGAGATTCACTCTGTACACCACTGGTGTTTAGTGGAAAAGCAGATGTAAGATTGCGTACCACCTTCTGCTGATACTCCTGCATACGTGCGTCCCTTTCTATGGCAGGAGTTATTTCGCAAAATTTTGTGTTGTACCGGGGATCTAACAGTGTGGCAACCCAGTAGTCAGCATGACTTGTAATTCGTACAATCCGAGGGTCATGTTGTAGGTAGTGCAGCAAGAAGGCGCTCATGTGTCTTGAGCATCCAGGAGGACAAAGTCCTTGGTGTGTTGGTGGCGGAGAGGTGAGATCCATGCCTCCTTCCTCTGCCCTCTCTCCACAACCTCGCACAACCAAAATGTGAGCAAGCTCTCACTAATTTGCTCAGTCTTCCATGCCCATCGCCAGTTCGTCCTCCATTTCTTCTTGGGCTCCTGCACCTTCCTCAACTGTTTTGTTGATACTATGCTCCCTTGATAATCCCTCTCCCCCATCGTACCATGACTGCCGACAAGGTGCCGCTGAACGTCTGGACCTTGTAGATCTCGTTATCCCTTCCGCATATGACTCCTCCAGTACTTCCTCCCTTCCTCTTAGACCAACACCTGGCTCTGAATAATACTTACAGTGTGTTCCGTCATGTAGATGACCTAAATTGTCATGCTGAGAATGTCATCGCCAGTGTTAAACATCTGCGTTGACATTTGTAAACTGTGTAGAACGGTGCATATGTTCTTGATCTGACACCACTCCAGCAGCGTGATCTGCATCATCTCTGGATCAAGTTAGCCCAGGGTATACGTCATAATAACGTATTTCAGCTGGGCTCTGCGGTGCTGCCACAGACGCTGCAACATGTGCAGATTAAAATTCCTGCATGTCGGAACATCGCATTTCTGATGTTTAACCGCCAGACCTTAAGACTTCAGGAGTGATGAAAGTTGTTGAGCTACTGGGTGCGAATGATGGAAGTGAGCACATAGCGAGCGTGCCCGCTGTACAAGGCCATGAAGGCCGGGATGTTGTTTTAAAATTTGCTGGTGAATCAGATTAAACACGTGAGCCATACAAGTCACGTGTGTCACATGGGCCTGACGAAGGCACGCTGCCATGTTTGCATCATTGCCGCACACAGCCGTTAAGTCACCACTGTAGTCCGCTACGTCAATTTGTACTCCTGTCGCAAGGTGACAACGTGTTCCTTTCGTGCATAGTGCTGATGATGGGAGAGGAGTCGACGCCAGCGGCGCAGGTGGACACAGGTTATGCTCACCCACTGGGATGCGTTACCTTGACAGATGCAGAACCACAGGCTGAATGCAGGTGGTGGGTATCTCACAGATGAAGTACCATCATTCAGCTACAACCAATGGGAAGACACAACACCCTTTTTTAGGCCCCTCCTGTCTGAAGACCACTGCCAGACATAGCTATGAACCTCTGGTTACTGTTACCCCCAGTTTAGTTTTATGAGTTTGTGTGCTTGTTACCTGACTACTTTTCCTGCTTGCTGTTTAGGTACCTCGTTGGCCGATTTGCATTTCACCTCTGCTTGTTTTCTGATTAAGTCCTGTCCCTCCCATTCTGTTCCTCTTCCTCAATTAATGTTTTGACCCTGCATGACTACTATTCTCTGGAACTGCAGCCTTCCACAGGTATTGATCAACTTGGGCCCTGTGTCATTCAACATCACTGTATAGGGATTAAAGGGTTTCAGGGTTCTGGGAGTCCAGCTTGGTGAGTGGGTTCCCTCTAGCCTATCCTTTACAGCCCGTCTGAGTGTGTCAATCCAGGCAGGCGTTACACCGTGCCCTCGACAGAAGGACATGTAGGCCGGGATAGTGTTTTAAAAATAGCTGGAGATTCGGATTCAACACGTGAGCCATACAAGGCACGTGTGTCACATTGCCCTGAAGAAGGGCCGCAGACTGTTTAGCATCATTGTCGCACCCGGCATTCCCTGGCTGCTGGTTGAGTGGAGACAACCATTGATGAAACTCGGTCTCACTCTACAGAGCTAACCGTCCACAATTCATCAGCGGTGTCTCACATTTCCCCTACATTTCAAAGTAAACATTTGACCGCCTGATGGCCTTGAGCTCTGCTGCCAGCATAGTAAGGAGGTGTGTGGGATTCCTTGGGCGCAGTTACAAGAAAGGGTGGCCTGACCACACAGGGTTTGGGCTGAGGTGCAGGAACAACACGAGGTTGATGAGGCAGAAGCAGTGGAGGAACTTGTACATACAGAGGAAGGATTTAAACACACAACTCGTGGGGACGGAAAGACTTGTACAGCAGACACTTCTCCATCTATCACCATAGTTACCCAGTGCCCAGTCAGCGACATGTAACGCCCCTGTCCATGCTTACTGTTCCAAGTATCAGTGGTGAAATGCACCCTGTCACACACAGAGTTTCTCAAGGAAGCGCTGATGTTGTGTGCGACCTGCTGTGTTAGCGCGGGCACCCCTTTCTTGGAGAAGGAGTGGCAAATGGCCATCGGCTCTTGGGGCACTGCAATGGGCATAAGGTCTCGAAAATCCTCGGTGACAAAAGGGTTTAAAGGCAGCCTTTCTGTAGCTAACAAGTTTTAGATGCCGAAACTAAACCTCTTAGGCATGTCGTGCACTTCGAAAATCATGTAAAAAACAGCGAAGGGACTCCAACCACAGTCTCCATCGTTGCCACTAATTGGGCCACATACACCCCACTTGACTGGCATTAGTTGATGCCCCTTTTCAAAATGAAACAGATGCTTTGCATGAAGCACTCTCAAAAATACGCGTGCCTTTCGCCTCCCCTGGCTGACCCAGGGGAAGAAAAGTCCTCTGAGAGCCATGTCCACATTGTCAGTGGACAGACACGTGTGCTTATCTGCCAGCAGACCCCCAGCAGCACTGAAGACAGGTTCAGAGAGAACGCTGGCTGCAGGACACGACAAGATCCCCAAGGCGTACGTGGCAAGCTCAGGCAATTTATCCAGATTGGAAGCCTAAAATGAGCAGGGCTCAAGTTGCACAGTAATGGCATCGATGTTTCCTTGCATATACTCATATATCTGTGCCTCCTCCTCTTTTTCCTTGTCCAGCTCTTTTGTTTTCGCATGAGTATATGTCCTTGTCACTTTCCCATGTGTTTGTGTTGTGTTGTGAGTTGTTTGTCACCTTTTGGACACCTTTGAGGGTGTTTTCTAGGTGTTTTTATGTGTTTGTGATTGCCTGCCATTATTTCCTATGCGGTTCGAGTTTGGTTCGTCGAACGTTCGCCGAACTGAACTCGAACGAGACTCCCGTTCGGCGAACCGAACTCAAGCCGAACCGCGACCGGTTCGCTCATCTCTAGTTAAAAGCGCACGATTTTAAAAGCTGCAGCCCAGGCAGAAGAAGAGGTAACCGCCCACGAAGAGGAGTGGTTGTCCCAGAATCCCCGGAGCGCTCTGACCCCGCAAGAGAAGGAGGTGACCTGAAAAGGAACTCGGAGGGAAGATGGATGCCGTGAGTACTAATGCCCCCAGACAGTGCGACGCAGCCCAAGCGATGCCTGGCTCCAGCGCTGTGAACACAGCGGCGCCTAGTTCCGGAGCGGCGGTCGCTGCTGCGCCGGCCGAAATCTCCCCGATTATACTGATCTCCTTACCGTATGTCCCAGGGGCGACCCGGCTGCCCCAATAGCGCTGGCAAAGCAGACACCCTGACCACATTTAAAAAGAAGATTGGCCCCCTGCTGGACTTGTACGCGATGACCAGCAAGCAGAGGGCCATAGTGGTGCTGGGACAACTGACTGGAGCAGCAGAATTTGAGCCTGAGGCCTGGACCAGTGATGACCGGGGCTCTGTAGAAACCATTTTTGCCAAATTGAAAGCTGCCTTTGAAAACCACACAGAGGTAGAGATGAGAATGGGCTTCTATAACTGCCTCCAGAAGCCCCAAGATAGCATAAGAGATAATGCCCTCAGGCTGCAAGCCGCACTGTGGGCTCTCAAGCTCGTGGACCCTGTCAGTGATCAGGAGGGAAACAGGATGATGACAGAACAGTTCTTGCAGGGCCTGCACTCCTCTGAGGATAGAAAACAGATGAGGCTGTTGTCCCTGGAACACAGTGATATGGACTTTGCCATTCTGAAAGACAGGGCTGTGAAAGCACTTCAACCCTCTATTGACAAGGACCCCATCCAATCCGCATGGTCTACCAGCACCCCGACTGTCGGAGCAGAATCCTCCCCGCAGGCCCTTGTAGCTGCAAAAGGACTCATCACCTCGGCCAGAGTCACAGACACCCTGTCCTCCCAGGTGCAACAGCTGAGCAAGGACGTCGCCCGGATCTTGAAAGCGATGCAACTTCCACCAGAATCCAAAACCCCTCATAGGATCCTGCTAGCTGACAGCCCAGAGGATGTCCCCTGGATGCGAGGGAGAAGAGGTCCCTCATCCCGAGGGAGGAGCAGCGATCGCTATGACTCGTCCGGACAACCCGTCTGCCACCGTTGCCAGGAGGCAGGCCACAATGCGAGGGTCTGTCCTTTAAATGGGCCAAACCTGGGGCCAAGGGCCAGTCCCTAGGAATAGGAACACCTGGCCCAGCTGACTGCTGTGATCAGTATGTGGTTGGATGACCGGTCCTGTCCTTCACCCTGGACGGGATCCCAACCTTAGCATTATTGGACACCGGCTCCCAAGTAACGACAATCCCGTATGTCCTTTATCGCAGGTTTTGGTTGGATGAAGATCTCCGGCGACCGGACCCTGACCTTACCATCTACGCAGCTAATGGACAACCTATAGACCAGATTGGGCTCAAAGAGGTAACCATAAAGGTGGGAAGGCAGGAAATGAAGGGACAAGGACTGATTGTTGTAGATAATGATGCAAGGGAAAGGAATCCACAAATGATTTTAGGAACTAATGTCATAGAGAATTGCCTAGGAGAAGTGTTGTTGTTGCTTCACCAGATTGCTGAGTGTTGAGGGTGGACAACGGAGAGCCCTGCAAAAAGAGATCCGAGACATCTTGAGGAAGCAACAAGTTAACCAGATTGGCGGTGAAATTGGTAATGTATGAGTGATAGATGCTAACCCCATTGTGATACCCCCAAGGAGTGAGATGATGATGTGGTGTAGAGCAGCGGTAGGTCTCAGAGGATGGGATTACCAGGCTGTGGTAGAATCCACTCATTCAGAACACTGGCCCACAGTCTTGGCAGCCAGGGGCGTAGTTGACGTACACAAGGGGAGGGAACCCGTACGAGTTCTGAACTGTGGGGAGGAAGAAGCTAGTGTGATGCCCTGGACTAGCCAGGTAGTCACATACATACCAACATACACACCCCCACCCTAGACAGTTACAACAGTCAATCAAAAACCCTTGTTGCCCCCCTCCAGGGTCTGATGTCCACACCAGGTGGGGCGGAGCCAGGCGGTTGGCCCCACCCACCGAGGAGTTCACAGGCCTGGAGGCGGGAAAAGTGTCAGATCAGTTTTGGAGGTGAAAGTGAGAGGAGTAAACACTTGAGGTGTCTGGGTAGGAGCCCAGGCACTGACAGCAAGGTTGGCAGATGGTGGTGGCCGTCTGCAGGAGTTGGTGGAACTCCGCAGAGCCGTAAGAACTGGGGTTAGGCGTCGGCCCACCGGTATCGGACCGGGGAATGGAGTGAAGCTAAGCACACAGGCAGGGCCATCGGACCCCGACCAGGCTTGGAGCCACCGTCAATAATCAAATCCGAATGTGACAGGAACCCCAGGGGTTTCCTACAACCAAGTCCCGATTGAAGGCAACCGTCCAGCCAGAGAGGATATAAAGCCACCGCCACAGGCTAGAGATCCAAGGGCCAGCGCCTGCGAGCAAAACGGGCTCCTACGGCACCTATACGCTGGGGAGCAGACTACCGGTGGGCAACCACAGGAGTCAGAACATTTCTAAAAGGTGCATGGAAAGACAGCCACCATTAGCCGTCCGGGGAGAGCACAACAATAACACTGCAGCCGGCTGCGGGACCCGTCCATCCGGCCATTTTGGTTTACCAGCGACTCTGTTAGTGATTGTCTGAGTGAGTGCACCAGTGCCGTCCGGCACCGCGGCGCACAGTCCTTGCACCCCAGCCATCCGGCCTCCCCGTTACACCACCGGGCCCCGGGATCACCAACCCCCCCTACCCACGGAGGGGACAACATCCTAGCTGCACCCTACCATCTCTCCCGGGATCCCCGTTACCATCAGCGGTGATGCCATCATCACCACGTCCCGTGGGTGGCATCACGAACAATCTCCCTAACCAAACCATCCCTTTTCACTCACGGGCGAGGAGCGCTGCTCGAGTCCCCGGGTCCAGTCCACCGCTCGAGCCACCGAGCAGCAGCAGCAGAAGCTCCGGACCCGAGCATGGTGAGCGCGTCCCCTCCGCCCGTGACAACTTGATGTCTGCGAACAGGATAGAACCGATCTACCTACCGGTAGAAGTGCGCCTTGCAGTCTCCGCCGGCGGTGTCCGGCCGAAAAATTTGAAGCGCCGCCATCTTTGGCGAAGATTTCCCGCTCGAGCGTCTTCCCCGAGCAGGGAAGGTGCGAAAAGCGAAGCCCCGCCCCCAAAGCGGAAGTGCTAGAAAGAACCAAGGGGGGACTGGAAAAAGATGTCTGCGCCCGACGGAGCCGTTGCAGGAGTGGCGGTCGCAGCCGCAGCAGCGCCCGTAGATGGAAACGGGATAGCCCGTGCTCCGACCGCAAGAGCGGGGGAGGCCGCGGGCCCAGCGGTCACCCAGGTGATGCCGTTCTCCCTGCCCTATGTGCCCGGTGCTACCTGACTACCGCAGTACGATGGGAAGCCTGATGCTTTGCAGGTGTTCCGGAAAAAGATTAGCCCGGTCCTCGATTTATATCCCTTGACTGATAGGCAACGGGCAGCGGTAGTGCTAGGGCAGCTAACCGGCGCGGCTGAGCAGCAGACAGAGACCTGGACCGACGCGAACCAGGCCTCAGTGACTACCATTTTCGAGAAACTCCAAATCGCTTTTGAGACCCGCACGGAAATGGAATTGCAGATGCAGTTTTATCAGTGTCGACAGCGGCCTGCGGACAATATAAGAGACTATGCCCTGCGTCTGCAAACAGCCCTCCGTACGCTGAAGCAGGTGGACACTATCAACGATGCGGACAACAACAAGATGCTATTGGAACAATTCCTGCAAGGGCTGGGGTCTGCAGAAGACCGCAAGCAGCTACGGCTATGGGCCCTAGAACACCCCAATCTGGACTTTGCAGTGTTGAAGGAGCGGGCCATCAAGGCCCTGCAGGCCCCAATGCCAGACGCTCCTGAGGCGGCCCCATGGCCGGCTGAAACCACTCCCATTACGGTGGCACCTCCTCTCCCGGCTCTACCGGCCCCTGCAGCACCCGTCGGGATGATGGAGGAGCTAGCTGCCCAGGTCCGCCGCATGGATGGAGACCAAGCCAAGATCCTCGCCGCACTCCAGCTTCCGACGAGAGTCAAGCCCCCAGGGAGGATCCAGCTCGCCGACAGCCCGGAGGACGTCCCCTGGATGCAGCGGAGAAGGACCAATGACTCACGGTACGGGCCCCCTATTTGTTACAGGTGCAGCAAGCCTGGACACTACTCTAGGCGGTGCCCGTTAAACGAGCAACCCCTGGGGCCAAGGGCCAATCCTCAGGAGTAGACACCAACAGCCCCCCCAATTGGCAAGACCGGTACGTCAGAGCTCGCCCCATTATCCCCCTGGCAGTGGACGGCATCCCGCTCATGGCCCTTTTGGACACAGGATCACAGGTAACCACTATACCATATACACTGTACCAGCAGTATTGGGGTACTGATGAACTTGCCCCCTCAAATGATAGCCTGACCCTTGTCGCAGCTAATGGACTCCCGCTAACCCAAGTAGGATACAAACAAGTGACCCTGACTGTGGGATGTCTGGAGTTAAGGAATCAAGGGATGATTGTGGTGATGAATGAACCCAGTGATCATACCCCAAAAGTAATCTTAGGGACCAATGTGATGGAGCATTGTATGAGTGAGGTGCTGAGTCTGTTGCAGCAGTTGGCCGCCACAGCAGGAGGACGCCGACAGAGGGCTGTGCAGCGTGAGATCCGGGCCCTTCTGTATCGGCAGCAAGTGAACTCAACTGGTGGAGAGATTGGTGGAGTAAGGGTGATGGATATGGCAGTGCCACCCCGAAGTGAGATGATGATTTGGTGCAGGGCAGCAGTAGGACCCCAGGGGCGCGACTACCCGGCGATGGTGGAACCCACACCTTCTGAACACTGGCCCACGGTGATGGCAGCCAGAGGGGTGGTTGACGTTAAAAAGGGGAGAGTGCCTGTAAGAGTGCTGAATTGTGGAGAGGAGGAAGTCAGGCTCCCCCGTTACGCTACCCTTGCCAAGTTGCTCACTCTAGACCCTCACACCATTCACGAAGCCGTCCCTCCTACCTCAGCATCCCCTGCCAGTAACCATATACCCCCTGAACAGTTAGAGGAGTGGTGACAGGAACTACACGTAGGCACTGATGCCACACCCACGCATCACAAAGGGGGTATACAGGGTGGTGCAAGAGTATGAACAGGTTTTCAGCAAGCACCCTGTAGCGCCTGGTCCCACCAGACCCCGTGGGGGGCGTGCTCCCTCACATGTGCCCAGTCCCAGCATGGCTCCCACTTGCACACCCAGTCATAGCCCCAGGCAGCGACGGCCTTCCTCTTACCGGTCCCATGGCTCTGCAGGCGCTGCTCCTGCTCCGGGTCCTGATGTACATCCTGCTCCAAGGCATGCTGCAGCCTCTTCCTGTCTCTTTTCCTTACACAGAGCAGCAGTAAGTGACTCTAGGCTGCGCACGAGGCCACGCCCACTTTCTTAAAGCGGTATGCCCCGTTTTCTGGATGTGACCTCAGAGGTCACCTGTTACTTAATGGGTATTTAGGTTCACCTCCCCCAGCAGCAGGCGCCTGAGCAACGCTTCCATTAGAACCTTGCCAGTGTCCAGACCCCCTTGTGCTGTTATCTGTGTATTTGTTACCTGGTTCTAATCCCTTGTCTCACCGTAGTGCCATCCGTATTATTCCGGCTGTGGACGTCACCGCTCATACCGACAGTGGACGTCACCATGCCCTGCCTGCCGTGAACATTATCTGTACCGTACCTGCTGTGGACGTCACCTGCTGCCATTTCCGTGTTCTGCCAGCTGTGGACGTCACAACCTTGCTACACCTGGCCCTACAGAGACTCCTACTACCGGTTCCTGGCTGCCGTGCATTTAGGCCTTCTCAGGGGAGTCCGGTGCACGGTCCAGTAGATCCACCTCCGGACTCTCGCCGCTCCTCGGTGAGCGTAACACACCCATTAGATTTCGGGAGGATTAAGGGGGTTCAACACCATATACCTACAGGCGTACATCCACCCATTAAAGAAAGATATAGACCCATCCTGCCAGCACATTATCAATGCGCCAAAGACATGTTGAGGAACATGAAGGAGGCAGGGGTCATTCGGGATAGTGGTAGTCCCTGGGTGCTGGTAAAGAAGAAGGACGGCACCATGAGAATGTGTGTGGATTACCGGAAGATGAACCAGATCACGCATAAAGATGCATATCCTCTCCCCCGTATCGAAGAGTCGCTAGCTGTGCTGAGAACTGCTAACTTCTTCTCTACCCTTGACCTTACCAGCGGGTACTGGCAGGTAGCGGTCACACCAGAGGACCGTGAGAAGACTGCATTCGCCACTCCCATGGGACTCTGCGAGTTTAACAGCATGCTGTTCAGGCTGTGCAATGCCCCTGGAACCTTCCAGCGGCTCATGGAGTGTTGCCTGGGACATCTCAATTTCGAAACGGTCCTACTGTACCTAGACGATGTGATCGTATAATCCCAGACGTACGAGGCCCACCTGGAACATCTGGCTGAAGTGTTCGCGTCCCTAGCCAAGTATGGGATGAAACTGAAGCCCTCCAAGTGCCACCTACTGAAGCCCAGGGTGCAGTACCTCGGACACGTGGTGAGCGCAGAAGGTGTCGCCCCAGACCCCGAGAACCGAGAAGATCACTGCTATCCAGGGCTGGCCGAGACCGACCACAGTGAGGGAGGTGAGACAGTTCCTGGGCCTGGTGGGCTACTACCGTCGCTTCATCAAGGGGTACACAAAGATGGCCGCCCCCATGCAAGACCTCCTCATGGGACAGACTAAGGGTGGCAGGTCCCCTGGATCTCCGTTGGTGTGGGAGAAGAAGCATGAGGAGTCCTTTCACCAGTTGAAAACGGCCTTAACGGGAGAGGAAATCCTGGCGTACCCTGATTACAGCCTGCCGTACAGCCTCTACACTGATGCCAGCAATGTGGGCTTGGGAGCGGTCCTGTCCCAGGTCCAGGACAGGCGAGAAAAGGTGATCGCCTATGCCAGCAGAAAACTCTGGCCCACGGAAAGGAACCCCGAAAATTATAGCTCCTTCAAGCTTGAGCTCCTGGCCCTGGTGTGGGCAATCACCGAGAGGTTCCGACATTATCTCGCAGCGGCAAAATTTACGGCCTACACGGACAATAATCCGTTGACCCACCTGGACACGGCCAACTGGGCGCCCTGGAACAGCGGTGGGTGGCCAGGCTATCTAATTATGACTTCACTATCAAATACAGAGCCGGCCGCAAGAACACCAACGCGGATGCGTTGTCTCGGATGCCCCAACTGCCGGATGGGGGGGTCAGAAGACGATGACCTTGAAGAAATTGAGTTGCCCGCGTTCCATCGGCCACCGGTCGAAAAATTACATGTCAAACAACAACAGGCGAACCTGGACCCGCTACCCAGTCAGGGTTGGAGAGAAGCCCAAGACCAAGCGCCTGCCGTCCAATTGGTCAAGACCATGATTGAGCAAGGCTCCTCCGGGATGGATCCGGCAGCACCCCCTGAGGCCCAGCGGCTGTGGAAAGAACGAGCCCGGCTGTACCTGCACGAGGGGAAGCTGTATCGGGGACTGATCAACCCAAAGACTCACGAGAAGGTCCGTCAGCTGGTGGTTCCTCAGGCCAGCGTGCCCAAAGTCCTACGGGCATATCACGATGGCGCCGGGCATTTCGGCTGGAAAAAGCTGGAGATGTTGCTGAGAGAGTGGTTCTATTGGAGTGGGATGCGGGAGTCTGTGGAGGCCTGGTGCCGAGAGTGCGGCCCCTGTGCGCTGAGAAGGAAGGATGAAGTCAGCCAAAGATCCCCTCTACAGCCAATCGTCACCCAACAACCGCTGGAGTTGGTTGCCCTGGACCACGTTAAGCTCACACCCAGCCGGAATGGGTATACCTATGCCCTAACCATCATGGACCACTACTCCAGATTCATGGTGGTTGTTCCCGTCAAGGATTTGACCGGTCGTACCGCAGCTATGGTCTTCCAGGCCTACTTCTGTCGACCGCACGAATACCCGGAGAGGGTGCTCACGGACCAGGGTTCAGCCTTTGAAGCACAGGTGTTTCAAGAGTTCTGCCAATTGTACAGTCATGGCCAAAAGTTTTGAGAATTCTACAAATATTAATTTTTACAAAGTCTACTGCTTAAGTTTTTCTAATGGCAATTTGCATATACTCAAGAAAGTCATAAAGAGTGATCAGCTTTACAGCAATTACTTGCAAAGTCAATATTGGCTAACAAAATGAACTTTAACCCCCAAAACACATTTCAACATCATTGCATTCCTGCCTTAAAAGGAGCAGCTAACATTGTTTTAGTGATTGTTCCATTAACACAGGTGTGGGTGTTGATGAGGACAGGGCTGGCGATCAGTCATGATTAAGTAAGAATGACACCACTGGACACTTTAAAAGGAAAAAAAAACAAAAGAAAAAACAACTCCTAAAATAGATATTTTATTAATATTAGTATTAAAATCATTAAATATAAAAGCTAGATTGCTTCTAGTATCTAAATATTATAGGTCAGTCACGTAAGGTGAGTGTAGAAGGTAGAGACGACTGGTGGGGTGAGTGATGGTAGTCTCTTAGCTATAGGTAAGCCAACTAAATAGTTGTAGTTTAAAGGTAGTCGTCCTATAAATAGGGAATAGGGGGTTATCTCTCCCTCCCTTATTGCCTACCTACCAGCGGAGGTGCATAAAGTTTTGGGTACCCCCCGCTCCTCGTCGTCTCCCCCTAGTCCCTCCCTGCAACCTGACAGTTGCAAGGAGGCACCCACCACCAAGAAAAGATAATTAGTGCCAGTTGTCACAGGTCAAATATATTTGTTTTACTTAGATTGCCATAAATATGACAGCCAAAAAGACTGCACAGGCAAATGAGTCTGCACAGTCATAAACAAGGGGTTCATCAGGGGAATTCAAAGGTTTCATATCCAATCCAAAAATATTTCCTCTTGGACGTTCTAATAAACGTGTAACTTTCAAAGCGACAACAGTGGCCTATGATGTAGGGCAAGTCATCTTCCATACGGCTGCAGGCTAGGTGAATCCCGCAGTGCCATCTATCTGTGAGAGGTACGTCCAAGAGGAAATATTTTTGTGAACCCAAATAGGGGGGAAACGCGTCGGGATATGTCATTGGATGGTCCCAGCAGATAAGTCATCCCTGCTGGGGCTCTTTATTTTCTCTCTTAAGACTTTGTGATTACACATATTTAGTAACATTTGTTTATGACTGTGCAGACTCATTTGCCTGTGCAGTCTTTTTGGCTGTCATATTTATGGCAATCCAAGTAAAACAAATATACTTGACCTGTGACAACTGGCACTAATTATCTTATATTATTTTAATACTAATATTAATAAAATATCTATTTTAGGAGTTGTTTTTTCTTTTCTTTTTTTTTCTGGCATAATACTCCTGTTCTAATTAATTTGGTTATAAACACTTTAAAAGGAGCCTGGTGCTTGGTCTCATTGTTTCTCTTCACTTAACCATGGTTATCTCTACAGAAACATGTGCAGCCATCATTGCTCTGCACAAAAATGGCCTAACAAGGAAGAGTATCGCAGCTACAAAGATTGCACCTCAGTCAACAATCTATCGCATCATCAAGAACTTCAAGGAGAGAGCTTCCATTGTTGCCAAAAAGGCTCCAGGGTGCCCAAGAAGGACCAGCAAACGCCAGGACCGTATCTTAAAACTGTTTGAGCTGCGGGATCAGACTACCAGCAGTGCCGAGCTTGCTCAGCAATGGCAGCAGGCTGGTGTGAGTGCTTCTGCACGTACTGTGAGGCGGAGACTCTTTGAGCAAGGCCTGGTTTCAAGGAGGGCAGCAAAGAAGCCACTTCTCTCCAGAAAAAACATCAGGGACCGACTGATATTCTGCAAAAGGTACAGGGAGTGGACTGCTGAGGACTGGGGTAAAGTTATTTTCTCAGATGAATCCCCTTTTCGGTTGTTTGGGACATCTGGAAAACAGCTTATTAGGAGAAGAAGAGGTGAGCGCTACAACCAGTCTTGTCTCATGCCAACTGTTAAGCATCCTGAAATGATTCATGTGTGGGGTTGCTTCTCAGCCAAGGGAATCGGCTCACTCAGAGTCTTGCCTAAAAACACAGCCATGAATAAAGAATGGTACCAGAATGTCCTCCAAGAGCAACTTCTCTCAACTGTCCAAGAGCAGTTTGGAGCCCAACAATGCCTTTTCCAGCATGATAGAGCACCTTGCCATAAAGCAAAGGTGATCACTAAATGGCTCATGGAACAAAACATAGAGATTTTGGGTCCATGGCCTGGAAACTTCCCAGATCTTAATCCCATTGAGACCTTGTGGACAATCATCAAGAGACGGGTGGACAAACAAAAACCAACAAATTCTGGCAAAATGCAAGCATTGCTTATGCAAGAATGGACAGCTATCAGTCAGGATTTGGTCCAGAAGTTGATTGAGAGCATGCCAGGGAGAATTTCAGAGGTCCTGAAGAAGAAGGGTCAACACTGCAAATATTGACTTGCTGCATTAACTCATTCTAACTGTCAATATAACCTTTTGGTACTCATAATATGATTGCAATTATATTTCTGTATGTGATGTAAACATCAGACAAACACAATTAAAAACCAGAGGGCAACAGATCATGTGAAAATATAATTTTGGTGTCATTCTCAAAACTTTTGGCCATGACTGTACGGTTGTAAGAAGATCAGGACCACGCCATACCATGCCCAAACTAATGGGATGTGCGAAAAGATGAACCATCTGGTCCTGGACCTCCGCAAAGTGATACCGTTGGAAGAGCAGAACCTGTGGCCAGAAAAGCTGCCCGACTTGGTCGACATGTACAACAACATCCCCAGTAGTTCTACCAAATGCACCCCAGCGTATCTGATGAGAGCCCAACCGGGCCGGCTGCCGGTGAACCTAGAAATGGGCTTGGAAGCTCCTGAGGCCCTCCCTTCGACTGCTGGCTGGGATACTCGGCGGCAAATCCAATACCGACAAGTCCAGGAGTATGTGGAGAAGAATCTCGGTCAGAGCCGAGAGAAACAAGCACAACGCTTCAATAAGCAAGCGTCAGCCGTCCCCTTTGAGCCGGGAGATGTTGTGCTGAAGCGGAAGAGACGGACCCATAAGCTGGATGACCAGTGGGAAAGGACCCCGTATGTCATACAGCCCACTGAATGGGAGAATGAGAAGGCTTATCTGATCAGACGCGGCCAGGGAAGGACTGCCACTACGGTTTCCAGGGTTTCCAATGTCCTCACCCCTTGAGAGTGACAACCGAAGTTCCTGTTCCTACGCCGAGTGAGGAAAAGGAGAAGAAGGTGATCCAAACAGTGATGGGTGATTTCCCAGCAGACTGGCCTATGCAAAATGGTGCAGTGATTGTTCCGGTGATAATGTTCCCACAACACGTGGAAGAAATGGAGACGGAAACGCCCGCCAGTCAGCCGCTCGAACAAGCGCCCAGGGACACACCTATACCCCCTCCCCTTGGGTCTCCACTAGCCATACCTGCCATAAGGGAAGAGGAACTGACTGTCTCCTCTGTCCCCTTGCCCTCCACTGATGACATTGGGCCCAGAAGGTCAACACGTCCCAACCTAGGTCGGCCCCCACTTAGGTACAGGGAAACTACCATTTAGAGGTGCCGTATGTTAAACGTGTAAATAGCTGAATGAATGAATACAAATCAACCGAGTTTTCACCTGATTATCTACCGTGATTGCCCCGTCCGTTGCCGGCAAGTTGTCCCCGGAGGGACCCTATGTGTTTTACCGTCCGCATGAGGAACTGCTCATGGACATGGCCAAGAACTAGCAGGCCACCCACATACAATGAAAAATGCTACTTGCTAATTTGAACATGTGAATAATGAATTGCATACCTGCCATGAATATTAGGAAAAAGGAGATATTTAGCAATCGCATTGATCAATGTAACTGAGCCCCAAGAGCTCGTCAAGGTTTTTTCCATCTCCTATATAAGAAAGTCCTTAGTTACCCCTCTGCACCCATAGCAGTTTTTAATTGCAATGAGATGACACACAGTTAGGGTCACAGAGCTAGGGACCCCAATATAGAGATATACCTTGACGAGGTCTTGGGGCTCAGTTACATTGATCAATGCGATTGCTAAATATCTCCTTTTTCCTAATATTCATGGCAGGTATGCAATTCATTATTCACATGTTCAAATTAGCAAGTAGCATTTTTCATTGTATATTCCAATATTTTTCCATATGCTTGAGGCATTATACCATTATCTAAGTTTGATGTGCAGCCTTATTCTTATATAGTATGTATTTTTTGGCTTGCACTCATATATATATATATATTAGTGCTCACTTCAGTTATCCTATTCAGTTATATGTAGTTTTTTTCTGAATGTGAACACAGCTCCGCCCCTTTCGGCCATGTTTTTTCCATCTCCTATATAAGAAAGTCCTTAGTTACCCCTCTCCACCCATAGCAGTTTTTAATTGCAATGAGATGACACACAGTTAGGGTCACAGAGCTAGGGACCCCAATATAGAGATATACCTTGACGAGGTCTTGGGGCTCAGTTACATTGATCAATGCGATTGCTAAATATCTCCTTTTTCCTAATATTCATGGCAGGTATGCAATTCATTATTCACTTGTTCAAATTAGCAAGTAGCATTTTTCATTGTATATTCCAATATTTTTCCATATGCTTGAGGCATTATACCATTATCTAAGTTTGATGTGTAGCCTTATTTTTATATAGTATGTATTTTTTGGCTTGCACTCATATATATATATATTAGTGCTCACTTCAGTTATCCTATTCAGTTATATGTAGTTTTTTTCTGAATGTGAACACAGCTCCGCCCCTTTCGGCCATGTTTTTTCCATCTCCTATATAAGAAAGTCCTTAGTTACCCCTCTCCACCCATAGCAGTTTTTAATTGCAATGAGATGACACACAGTTAGGGTCACAGAGCTAGGGACCCCAATATAGAGATATACCTTGACGAGGTCTTGGGGCTCAGTTACATTGATCAATGCGATTGCTAAATATCTCCTTTTTCCTAATATTCATGGCAGGTATGCAATTCATTATTCACATGTTCAAATTAGCAAGTAGCATTTTTCATTGTATATTCCAATATTTTTCCATATGCTTGAGGCATTATACCATTATCTAAGTTTGATGTGCAGCCTTATTCTTATATAGTATGTATTTTTTGGCTTCCACTCATATATATATATATATATTAGTGCTCACTTCAGTTATCCTATTCAGTTATATTTAGTTTTTTTCTGAATGTGAACACAGCTCCGCCCCTTTCGGCCATGTTTTTTCCATCTCCTATATAAGAAAGTCCTTAGTTACCCCTCTCCACCCATAGCAGTTTTTAATTGCAATGAGATGACACACAGTTAGGGTCACAGAGCTAGGGACCCCAATATAGAGATATACCTTGACGAGGTCTTGGGGCTCAGTTACATTGATCAATGCGATTGCTAAATATCTTATTTTTTCTAATATTCATGGCAGGTATGCAATTCATTATTCACATGTTCAAATTAGCAAGTAGCATTTTTCATTGTATATTCCAATATTTTTCCATATGCTTGAGGCATTATACCATTATCTAAGTTTGATGTGCAGCCTTATTCTTATATAGTATGTATTTTTTGGCTTGCACTCATATATATATATATATATATTAGTGCTCACTTCAGTTATCCTATTCAGTTATATGTAGTTTTTTTCTGAATGTGAACACAGCTCTGCCCCTTTCGGCCATGTTTTTTCCATCTCCCATATAAGAAAGTCCTTAGTTACCCCTCTCCACCCATAGCAGTTTTTAATTGCAATGAGATGACACACAGTTAGGGTCACAGAGCTAGGGACCCCAATATAGAGATATACCTTGACGAGGTCTTGGGGCTCAGTTACATTGATCAATGCGATTGCTAAATATCTCCTTTTTCCTAATACTCATGGCAGGTATGCAATTCATTATTCACATGTTCAAATTAGCAAGTAGCATTTTTCATTGTATATTCCAATATTTTTCCATATGCTTGAGGCATTATACCATTATCTAAGTTTGATGTGCAGCCTTATTCTTATATAGTATGTATTTTTTGGCTTGCACTCATATATATATATATTAGTGCTCACTTCAGTTATCCTATTCAGTTATATGTTTCTTAGGGGCAGCATCAAGGATCAGGTTATTTGGGTGGGAGAGCGGATGACGACGAACCCGTCCGTTTAATAATAAAAATGTTCAATATTTGATACGTTAAAGTACCGTGCCTCCCGTAAGGAAAGATTTCTAAAGATGCATATGTTGAATGTTCAAATGTTATTTATCTTTTGCAGTTTTTGAAAAAACAAAAATAAAACCGGTGATGGACGGGCAGCCACGGACGGTCTGCATTTTACCAAGGGGGAGTGTGACGCCCTGGACTAGCCAGGTAGTCACATACATACCAACATACACACCCCCACCCTAGACAGTTACAACAGTCAATCAAAAACCCTTGTTGCCTCCCTCCAAGGTCTGATGTCCACACCAGGTGGGGCTGAGCCAGGCGGTTGGCCCCACCCACCGAGGAGTTCACAGGCCTGGAGGCGGGAAAAGTGTCAGATCAGTTTTGGAGGTGAAAGTGAGAAGAGTAAACACTTGAGGTGTCTGGGTAGGAGCCCAGGCACTGACAGCAAGATTGGCAGACGGTGGTGGCCGTCTGCAGGAGTTGGTGGAACTTCGCAGAGCCGTAAGGACCAGGGTCGGGCATCGGCCCGCCGGTACCGGACCGGGGAATGGAGTGAAGCTAAGCACACAGGCAGGGCCATCGGACTCCGACCAGGCTTGGAGCCACCGTCAATAGTCAAATCCGAATGTGACAGGAACCCCAGGGGTTTCCTAACAACCAAGTCCCAATTTAAGGCAACCGTCCACCCAGAGAGGATATACAGCCACCGCCACAGGCTAGAGATCCAAGGGCCAGCGCCTGCGGGCAAAACGGGCTCCTACGGCACCTATACGCCGGGGAGCGGACTACCGGTGGGCAACCACAGGAGTCAGAACATTTCTAAAAGGTGAAGGGAAAGACAGCCACCATCAGCCATCCAGGGAGAGCACAACAACACTGCAGCCGGCTGCGGGACCCATCTATCCGGCCGCTTTGGTTTACCAACGACTCTGTCAGTGATTGTCTGAGTGAGTACACCAGTGCCGTCCGGCACCGCGCCGCGCAGTCCCTGCACCCCAGCCATCCGGCCTCCCCGTTACACCACCGGGCCCCGGGATCACCAACCCCCCCTACCCACGGAGGGGATAACATCCTAGCTGCACCTTACCCTCTCTCCAGGGATCCCCGTTACTAGCAGCGGTGGTGCCATCATCACCACGTCCCGTGGGTGGCGTCACGAACAATCTCTCTAACCAAACCATCCTTTTCACTCACGGGCGAGGAGCGCTGCTTTAGTCGCCGGGTCCGGTCCACCGCTTGAGCCACCGAGCAGCAGAAGCTCCGGACCCGAGCGTGGTGAGCGCGTCCCCTCCGCCCGCGACACTAGACTACCAAGATACGCTACCATTGCTAAACTGTTTACTTGCCCAAACAATACTATACAACCTATAGGTCCCCTGACGCAAGCTTAGTCCACAGAGGATGAGACTTCCCAAAAACAGTTAGAGGACTGGTGCCAAAAACTCAATGTGGGAACTAACTCTACCCCCACCTACCAGAAAAAAAGGGTTCACCGGATCGTGCAGGAATACGAGCAGGTTTTTAGTAAGAATCCGCTGTACTTTGGTAGGATCAAAGGGGTGCAACATCACATACCCACAGGCAGTCTTCCCCCCATTAAGGAAAGACATAGGGCTATACCACCAGCCCATTACCAGTGCACTAAAGACATGCTGAAAAACATGAAAGAGGCAGGAGTCATTAGGGACAGTTGCAGCCCTTTGGCAGCTCCCCTGGTCTTGGTGAAGAAGAAGGATAGCACAATGAGGATGTGTGTGGACTATAGACGGATAAATCAGATAACACACAAGGATGCCTACCCCTTGCCACGGATAGAGGAATCCCTCGCTACCCTATAGGCCTCTAACTACTTTTCTAACCTAGATCTCACTAGTGGCTACTGGCAAGTCTCTGTAGCAGAAGAAGATCGGGAGAAGATGGCCTTCACCACCCCCATGGGCCTCAGTGATTTCAACAGCATGTCATTTGGACTTTGCAACGCCCCGGGACCTTCCAGAGGCTGATGGAGTGCTGCCTGGGACACCTCAACTTTGAGACCGTCCTGCACTACCTGGATGACGTCATCGTGTACTCCAAGACCTATAAGAGCCACCTGAAACACCTGGCTGAAGTCTTTGAAGCACTATCCCAATATGGGATGAAGCTGAAGCCATCCAAGTGCCATTTACTAAAGCCGAAGGTCCAATACCTAGGTCATGTGGTCAGTGCAGAAGGAGTAGCACCGGACCCAGAGAAGGTCACAGTCATCCAGAAATGGTCCACCACCATCCGGGAGGTACGTCAGTTCCTTGGCCTGGTAGGCTGCTACAGGAGGTTCATCAAGGGCTATACGAAGATGGCGGCGCCTTTGCAAGAGCTCCTGGTAGGCCAAGCAAAGAAGGGAAAGACCTACGGCCCACCGTTTAACTGGGGAGAAGCAGAAGAACACTCCTTCAGACAAATGAAAGGGGCCCTGACGGGTGAAGAGATTCAAGCCTACCCTGATTACAGTCTACCATTTGTGCTGTATACAGATGGCAGTAATGTGGGGCTGGGAGCAGTGCTTTCTCAGGTACAGAAAGGCAAGGAATGTGTGATCGCTTATGCCAGCAGGAAGCTCCGGCCTACTGAAAGAAACCAAGAAAATTATAGCTCATTTAAGCTAGAGTTCCTGGCCATGGTCTGGGCTATCACAGAGTGATTCAAGCACTACCTGGCAGCCACCAAATTCAAAGTCTTCACGGACAACAACCCCCTAACCCACTTGGATACTACTAAATTGGGTGCCATGGAGAAACGTTGGGTAGCCCGACTAGCAAATTATGATTTTACTGTCAAGTATCGAGCCAGTCGCAAGACTGGCAACGCAGATGCTCTGTCAAGGATGCCTCACTTAGCCGACGAGGGTGAAGATGTATCATAGTTTTTAGTTTTAAGGTTGAAGGGAGACTCTAAGTCCATCTAGTTCAACCCGTAGCCTAACATGTTGATCCAGAGGAAGGCAAAAAACCCCAATGTGGCAAACAAGTTCCAATGGGGAAAAAATTTCCTTCCTGACTCCACATCCGGCAATCAGACTAGTTCCCTGGATCAATACCCTGTCATAAAATCTAATATACATAACTGGTTATATTAAATTTTTCAAGAAAGGCATCCAGGCTCTGCTTAAATGTTAGTAGTGAATCACTCATTACAACATCATGCGGCAGAGAATTCCATAGTCTCACTGCTCGTACAGTAAAGAATCCTCGTCTGTGATTATGATTAAACCTTCTTTCCTCAAGACATAGCGGATGCCCCCGTGTTCCACCAGTCGCAGGCCTAGGTGTAAAAAGATCTTTGGAAAGGTCTCTGTACTGTCCCCTCATATATTTATACATTGTGATTAGATCTCCCCTAAGCCTTCGTTTTTCCAGACTAAATAACCCCAAGTTTAATAACCTGTCTTGGTATTGCAGCCCATGTAGATGACCTTGAAGAGATAGAGCTGCCAGCGTTCCATCGCCATGAAGCCAACCAGTGTCGGCAGTGACCCACCAGCCACCAAGAAGTGATCCTGAATCTCCTACCTCACTACAACTGGAGGGAAAGAGAGAATGATACAGCGGTTGGCTTGGTAAAGAAGCTGATCACTCAACCTGGCGCCAGCCTTGATTCAGAAGCCCCGCCTAAGGCACAGCACCTGTAGAGAGAGAGGGGTTAATTATTTATCCACCAAGACAAATTCTACAGGAGCATCATTGACCCGAAGACGCATGAGAAGGAGTGGCAGGTGATTGTGCCACAGAAGGATGCTCGGATGGTGCTGGAAGCATATCACAATGGCGCAGGCCACTTTGGTTGGAAGAAACTGGAGGCACGCCTTAAAGAAAGATTCTACTGGGTGGGCATGAGAGCTGCCCTGGAGAAGTGGTGTAGAGACTGCGGCCCCTGCAATCTCAGAAGAAAAGACCATCACAGTCAGAGAGCACCGCTCCAGCTGATCCAAACCAAACAACCCTTGGAATTAGTGGCCCTGGACCATGTAAAGTTGGCGCCCAGCAGACAAGTCTACACCCATGCCCTCACCATGGTTGATCATTACTCCAGGTTCCTGGTGGTAGTACCAGTCAAGGACTTGACGGGCCAGACTGCAGCTAGAGCTTTCCAAGCCCATTTCTGTAGACCACATGGCTATCCAGACCAAGTGCTCCCTGACCAAGGCCCAGCCTTTGAAGCTGAGGTGTTCAAGGAGTTTTGTAACCTTTATGGCTTCAGGAAGATCCGTACCACACCTTACCATCCTTAGACCAATGGCATGTGCGAGAAGATGAATCACATTGTTCTTGACCTCCTGGAGACTCTACCACTGGAAGAAAGATGCCAGTGGCCAGAGAAGCTGCCTGACCTGGTGGACATGTATAAAAACGTCCCCGTGAGTTCCACAAACTGCACACCGGCATACCTGATGAGGGCCAGACCTGGAAGATTGCCAGTGGATCTGGAAATGAGAATTGAGACCCCCGAAGACCCTCTACAAGGTGCCGACTGGGATTGCACCAGCCAGGCCCAGTACAAGAGAGTACAAGAGTGTGTGAAGCAAAGCTTGACCCAGCAGTGGGAGAGACAAGAAAAAGCCTACAATCAAAATGCCCCTGCTGCTCCTTTGATGCCTGGGGAAGTGGTCCTCAAGAGAAAGAGAAGAAATCACAAACTCGACAACCACTGGGAAGCAGAACCCTACACCGTGTTACCATCAACACCTAACTGTGAGAAGACATGCCTCATCAGCAAAGATGGAGGAAAGATGACAGCTGTGGTTTCCAGAGACCACCTTAAGAGATGCCCTGAACAGCGAAGAATCCCTGAGGAAGTCCCCAACTATTCGCCAGTCGAAGAACAGAGAGAGAAGATGATCCATTCTGTGCTTGGAGATTTTCCTGCAAGTTGGCCTCAATACAATGGAGACATTGTAATTCCAGTGATCACCTTCCCTCAACCCAGAGAAGAAGTTAGAGGACAAGAAGAACCTATTCAGAACCTAGAAGAGCCGGGTGAAGCTGAATCAGAAGACAGTACACAGATATCAGCACCCAGTATACCCATCATTCACATTGTCATGAACAGCCAGGTGGTCACTGAGATATCCCGCAGCTGTTAGCTGATTTGTCACAGTCATGACTACTCTCTATCGCCCATCTTGCCGAGAGGCCACTTTTGGTACTGCAGGACAATGAACAGAATGAGGCTGCTGAGCTAATAATGCCAAATATTGGAGGTCTCATAGCAAGGGTAAATGTATATATTACTGATTCCCGCTAATGGAATATATATATACCTCGGTACCCTTAATAATAGCACTCCAATAATTCTATGCAATAATAATTACGCTGCCACCACCGGACGTTTCACAGGCAGTCCGGGTACCCGTTACAGATAGCATAAGGCCCTTCGGGTTTTTGGATTCGTATATAAAGCATGAGGAAAGAAACTATTACATTTTATATATTTAATCCGAAAATAGGCAGTGTTTAAAAAATATACAAGAATTTACAAAAGCGAACAATACAAACGCAGTATAGACAGTTACAAATAAATAAAAAATAAAAATAAAAGGTGTAAACATGAAACAAACTAAACTCATGCCATAGATGTGATGTCTGAATTTAGGGAGGGAGGGACTCCAAGAGAAGAAGATGGTAGAAACGGCCAGCATCACCACTTACTGATGCCCTCCAGTATTGACTGCCCCCATCTAGGAGCTAGTCACTTTTATGGCTTCAGGTAACCCCCCGCTCTGTGACCTTATTTTACAGTCTCGTGGGCTGTGCCGAGATTGTCACAAAGTTCTTTAATTCTAGCTTTTCACATATCTTTGCCCCTGGGCCACACAGGTGAAAGATATTAGTGTCATATTTTATATATCGATTTTACATTTACATAGATACCAAACACAATGCATCTAGCATGATTTTACTGGCCAATACTCATTTGTTGCACTACAAGCGATCTTCCCGTGAAGCTAAACGGTGCGCTGGGTTCAGCGCGCTACAGGGATTCTGGCAATATGCTTTTCATTTTTCTAGCATTAACGTAGCGCTTAAAAACTGTTTTTAGAAGTTTTCCCTCCAATAGAACAAAGGGATGTCTTTCTATGCATCCCTTGGCTGCAGCTTTACCATCACCCAATGTCATAAATACCTAGACTTTTAGGCCGATTAGATAATCGTCATGACGATCTGTGGCTGATGGCCAAGAGGGGCGTGAGGACCCTTCAAGAATCTTACATGACACCTCCCCCTTTTTGAGGTAGCATGGGAAATTGATTTGCCGATCGTCTCCTAAGCCTACCTCGCAGGCATCTACCCCGCTGGGACAGCCCGTCAGCGTTGCCATGCTCAACACCCTTCTTGTGTTGAATGGTAAAATCATACTGCTGTAGTGCCAAGCTCCACCGCAGTAGCTTACCATTGTCGTCGGCTACACGGTGTAGCGAACTGAGAGGGTTGTGGTCTGTTACTATGGTGAAGTTGTGTCCATATAGGTAGGGCTGCAGTTTCCGCAGGGCCCACACTATAGCGAGGCACTCCTTCTCCACAGTGGCGTAGGCCACTTCCCGGGATAAGAGCTTGCGGCTGAGAAATACCACCGGATGCTCTTCTCCCTCCCCATTTACCTGGCTGAGCACTGCACCTAGGCCAAATGCACTGGCATCTGTCTGAACTATGAACAATCGGGTGAAGTCTGGGGCTTGTAGGATTGGGGAACTGGCAAGAGCAGCTTTCAGTGCTCTGTAGGACCATTCACAGGCATCTGTCCAGGTGACTACTTGCGATAGCTTCTTTTTGGTGAGGTCCGTCAACAGCTTAGCAAGAGCACTATAGTTAGGAATGAACTTCCTATAGTACCCTGCCGTACACAAGAAGGACATCACCTGCTTCTTTGACTTGGGGCTAGGCCAGGAGGTGATGGCATCAACCTTCCCTGGTTCTGGTTTCAGGGTACCGCCACTCACTCCGTGTCCGAGGTACTGTACCTCCGTCATGCCGATCTGACACTTTCCTGGCTTTATAGTCAGACCAGCACTTTGCATCCGCCTGAGCACCTGCTCCAGGTGCTCCAGGTGTTCCTCCCAAGTGGGACTAAAGATGGCAATGTCATCCAGGTAAGCGACTGCAAACCCTCCTAGTCCCTCAAGCAGCTGGTCGACCAATCGCTGGAAAGTGGCAAGAGCATTTCTCATGCCGAAGGGCATGACGAGGGATTCATACAGCCCGAATGGGGTGATGAAGGCGGACCTTTCTTGTGCTTCCTTGGACATAGGAATCTGCCAGTACCCTCGACTCAGGTCCATGATTGTCAGATACCGGGCCCCGGCTAAGCAATCTAGTAGCTCATCGATGCGTGGCATTGGGTACGCATTGGGTGCTGTGATTGCATTTAGCCTTTTTTGGAACCAAAACTACAGGCGAGGCCCATGCACTTTTGTACTTCTGGATCACCCCCAGGACTAGCATTTCATCGACCTCCCTTTTTATGTCCTTTTGTACCTCTGTAGAGACACGGTATGGGGGTTGACGAACAGGGGAATGACTCCCTGTGTCCACCTGGTGGGTGGCTAGGAATGTCTTCCCTGGGACATTCGTGAAGGTCATCAGGTAGGGCCAGAATACCTCCCGCTGCTGGGACCTTTGGTCCATGGATAGCTGTGGGTTGAATGCTGCCTCCTCGATAGACCCTCCATCCCGGGCCGAGGCGAGCAAGTCCACCAAGACTTCGCTTTTGCCTTCCCCGGGAAGGCTACACACAGGAAGGGTGAAGGCTTCCCTGTCATGATGAGCTTTCATCATGTTGACATGGAAGACCTTTTGCCTCTTCCTGGCATGGTTGATGGTAACCACGTAGTTTACATCATTGAGGCGCTGATGCACAAGATATGGACCCTCCCAGGTCGCCTGAAGCTTGTTCTGGTTCATTCGGACTGTGACCCACACTTTCTGACCCGCTTTGTACACCCGCTCTCGAGCGTGTTGGTCGTACCATAGCCTCTGGCTGGCCTGGGCTTGCCCCATATTCTCGTGCACCAGTCGTGTCATTGACTGCATTTTGTCATGGAGCCGAATGACATACTCCACAACGGACACTTCTGGGGAGTTCAGTTCCTCTTCCCAGGATTCCCTTACCAGACCAAGAGGCCCCCGGACTCGTCTGCCATACAGGAGCTCGAAGGGGGAAAACACCATTGAGGCCTGTGGTACCTCTCTATAGGCAAACAGCAGGTGTGAGAGACAGTCGCGTCCATGTGACTCAACCAGCATCTTAAGCATCTGCATAAGGATACCATTAAATCGCTCACACAAAACATTGGTCTGTGGGTGATAGGCGCTTGATACCAGATGCTGCACCTGCATTTTCTTACAGAGAGCCTCCATTAGACGAGACATGAACTGAGTCCCCTGGTCGGTAAGCATCTCCCTGAAAAATCCTAGGAGAATATGGCCAGGAGGGCATCTGCCACCTTATCGGCCCTAACTGAGGACAGAGCCACTGCCTTCGGATACCAGGTAGCATAGTCTACCACAGTAAGGATGAAATGTTTTCCAGAGCTGCTGGGGACGTCCAGAGGCCCAACAATGTCCACAGCGACCCTCTGGAAAGGCTCCTCTATCACCGACAAAGAGATCAGGGGAGCTTTGGGAGCAGGCCCTGACTTTCCCACTCTTTGACATGTGATACAGGAGTGGCAGTAATTGGCAACATCTGTCCCCATTTTGGGCCAACAGAAGTGATGAGACAGCCGGGCCTTGGTTTTGCTAACCCCCAAGTGTCCGGCGAGTGGGATCTCATGGGCAATACGCAGCAACTCACTCCTAAAGCAGTGAGGCACCACCAGCTGTCTTTCTTTCAGCCACTCCTGTTGGGAGTTACAGGGAACAGTCTCCCGGTACAACCTCCCCTGGTCCCAGAATACCCTCTCCTTATCGATCTTGGAGGAGGGCCTCTCTGCGAGGTCCCTTAACATCTCTAGACTGGCATCAGATCGTAGAGCCACCTGGAACTCTTGGCTAGAGGCAGCCAAAAGTGACATTAAGTTTCCAACCTCACCGGGACCCTCTGGGACCTGCTCTGGGTTTGTAACCAGTTCCGTTATTCCTCTGGGTGAAGAGGGGTCAGAAGGCAAGGTTTCATTTGCGTTCTGAGCACTCTGACTGCGGGTGACAGCACCGATGAAGGCTGTCTCCCCGGGGGATAACAACGCTTCACCATCAGCCTGACCGGCTCTGGGTGCTATTTGCTCCTCATCCCGTAGTACCTTAGGAGCAGTGCTAATCCTGGGGCAGCTACCACCGGCTGTGTCACTGTCCGCTGTGACAATGGTCAGTTGCATTTGACCACTTTCCTCGTGGTCCTCATGTCTGCCTCCATCTCTGTCTGCACATCTGCACAGACACTTACTACCTTGGATACAAAAGGAAAAAACTTTATTCAGCTCACCTGCCGCCCGGACTGCTAAATTTCCTGGGTGCTTGGAATCCGCTGGTGGGTCCCAACCAGCTGTAGATGAATAGCAGTAGAAAGGAAGAAAGGATCCGGCACAAATTCCTCTTAAGATAAAACCATCTTGATCTTTATTGAAGCATTAAAAATAGCATGAAGACCGAGGGCAAGATACTGTATTAGTACATAGGAGTACTTAACGCGTTTCGGACTTCGAGTATAAAAGCAACAGAGTCCTTAGTCATAAGTGTCCTATGCTAGACAAAAAGCTGCTAATATAGACTGATCCACAAACCAAGGACAGGGTTGGGGCGGAGGTGCCATAATTGCAAAAAAAGGGGGGGCAGGTGTGTTGGACAATTCATACTGAGCGCAGGCATGGGAGGGGTGATCGAGGTAAAACGTTGGTTACAGGCAAGGTGTATAATATATGCAAAATTCAAAGAAGATGACCCATACAACATATGCCTAAATCCTTATGGTTAATGCATGAAGCAGTATAACACGGTGGAGAGACCACATGGAAACTATATTTATATTTATATCCCCAGACATGGAATTTTATGTATGTTCGCAGACATATACAGAGTCCAGTGGAGGTGCGGGCCGCTCTGGAGCAATGCTGGGGGCTGCTGGGGGGGCTGGTGGAGGCAGGTGAAGCTGCGGACGGCAGCGTTTGACCTCCTGCTCCCGCTCATATAATATGCACAGCCGCTGTCCATCAGCGTGGTGCTGACACTGCATCGCGCTGATGGGCTGGGGGAGCTGCACATATTATATCTGCCTGTGCTTGCCTTTGATCGCACATGCCCCCCCTGTGTTAGATATGGCCCCCATGCTGCTGCCCATAGTAAAATAATAAACTCTTTACTCACCAGATATCTCTCTGCTGTCCCGATCACATGACCGGCACTAGAACCAGGAAGTAGGAAGTGCAGGAGACAGGAGGAGCTCAACTCCCGAGGAGGGAGACACGAGACAGGACAGTGCTGCAGAAGGTAAGGAAAGAGTTTATTTTACTAAAAGCAGCAACATGGGGCAAAATATCTAACAGAGGGTGATGTGTGCCAGCCACAGTGGGCCGTGTGCTAGCCACACTGGGCCGTGTGCCATCCACAGGGGGCCATGTGCAGCAATAGGGGGTCTGTGTGCCAGCCACAGTGGGCCTGTGTGCCAGCCACAGGGGGCCATGTGCAGCATTAGTGGGCTGTGTGCCAGCCACAGTGGGCCTGTGTGCCAGTCAGAGTGGGCCTGTGTGCCAGCCACAGGGGCCGTGTGCCAGCCATAGAGGATATGTGCCAGCCATAGGGAAAATGTGGCATCACTGGGGGACGTGTTCAATATAAGGTGGCCATATACAGATTAAGGGGCCTAATTTTAGGATGAGGGGGCTATGAGGGACATATACCCTATATTATTTGTTAGACGGACACTGGCATTATAAGACGGACCCCATTTATTAAAAAATTCTCTATTCCTTCACCAAATTTGGGGGTGCGTCTTATAAAGCAAAAAATACGGTAAGTATGTAAATGTGAATGTGCATACCTGTATCTGAGATGTCAAGGTGTATAAGTATACTCAGGTTAGGAATCGCACATGATATAGGGAATCATTGTATAGAGGAAATCATCCTTGTTTCCCTATATGATAATACGGTCGGAATTCCAAAAAAAAAATAAATATATTAATATATTTTTAAGTATAATTCTATTTAAAGGAGTATATGGAAAAAATTATGAAAAATCGATAGCGTCATATGGTGAAACGCTAAATTAAAAAATAAAATAAAATAAAATGAAATATATATCCAATCTATGTTGTGTCATTAAGAGGCGCTATTCATTCTAGGAATATTAATGATTCTGTTCTTAGAGAGGATACAGTTACAGAATCTCGTTCACAACAATCTATAATATGAAGATAAAGACCCTAATATGTAAGGGAAAATTTAATACCTATATTCAAAAAGCCAAAATAGGGATAAACAAATGGTATGTAATGTATAGTTTCCGTGGTGTTATGGCCCTTAGAATAGTACAGTTAGGTCCAGAAATATTTGGAGAGTGACACAATTTTCGCGAGTTGGGCTCTGCATGCCACCACATTGGATTTGAAATGAAACCTCTACAACAGAATTCAAGTGCAGATTGTAACGTTTAATTTGAAGGTTTGTTCAAAAATATCTGATAGAAATTGTAGGAATTGTACACATTTCTTTACAAACACTCCACATTTTAGGAGGTCAAAAGTAATTGGACAAATAAACCAAACCCAAACAAAATATTTTTATTTTCAATATTTTGTTGCGAATCCTTTGGAGGCAATCACTGCCTTAAGTCTCGAACCCATGGACATCACCAAACGCTGGGTTTCCTCCTTCTTAATGCTTTGCCAGGCCTTTACAGCCGCAGCCTTCAGGTCTTGCTTGTTTGTGGGTCTTTCCGTCTTACGTCTGGATTTGAGCAAGTGAAATGCATGCTCAATTGGGTTAAGATCTGGTGATTGACTTGGTTATTGCAGAATGTTCCACTTTTTTGCACTCATGAACTCCTGGGTAGCTTTGGCTGTATGCTTGGGGTCATTGTCCATCTGTACTATGAAGCGCCGTCGGATCAACTTTGCGGCATTTGGCTGAATCTGGGCTGAAAGTATATCCCGGTACACTTCAGAATTCATCCGGCTACTCTTGTCTGCTGTTATGTCATCAATAAACACAAGTGACCCAGTGCCATTGAAAGCCATGCATGCCCATTGCCATCACGGTGCCTCCACCATGTTTTACAGAGGATGTGGTGTGCCTTGGATCATGTGCCGTTCCCTTTCTTCTCCAAACTTTTTTTCTTCCCATCATTCTGGTACAGGTTGATCTTTGTCTCATCTGTCCACAGAATACTTTTCCAGAACTGAGCTGGCTTCATGAGGTGTTTTTCAGCAAATTTAACTCTGGCCTGTCTATTTTTGGAATTGATGAATGGTTTGCATCTAGATGTGAACCCTTTGTATTTACTTTCATGGAGTCTTCTCTTTACTGTTGACTTAGAGACAGATACACCTACTTCACTGAGAGTGTTCTGGACTTCAGTTGATGTTGTGAACGGGTTCTTCTTCACCAAAGAAAGTATGCGCCGATCATCCACCACTGTTGTCATCCGTGGACGCCCAGGCCTTTTTGAGTTCCCAAGCTCACCAGTCAATTCCTTTTTTCTCAGAATGTACCCAACTGTTGATTTTGCTACTCCAAGCATGTCTGCTATCTCTCTGATGGATTTTTTCTTTTTTTTCAGCCTCAGGATATTCTGCTTCACCTCAATTGAGAGTTCCTTAGACCGCATGTTGTCTGGTCACAGCAACAGCTTCCAAATGCAAAACCACACACCTGTAATCAACCCCAGACCTTTTAACTACTTCATTGATTACAGGTTAACGAGGGAGACGCCTTCAGAGTTAATTGCAGCCCTTAGAGTCCCTTGTCCAATTACTTTTGGTCCCTTGAAAAAGAGGAGGCTATGCATTACAGTGCTATGATTCCTAAACCCTTTCTCCGATTTGGATGTGAAAACTCTCATATTGCAGCTGGGAGTGTGCACTTTCAGCCCATATTATATATATAATTGTATTTCTGAACATGTTTTTGTAAACAGCTAAAATAACAAAACTTGTGTCACTGTCCAAATATTTCTGGACCTAACTGTAAATAATTAATAAAATGAATAAGTATATAAATGTTTAAAGTAGCGTATTCTATCGGACTCCCGCTGATAATTAGCGGTTCCACCGGTTAAAGAAGGTTCCGGGGTCGAGTAGAAGAATCCCGTCTCTTCTTTTCTGTTGCACTACCGATCACACCAAGGTAAGGCGACAGCGATAGTCGCATGTATTATAGTAAAAATAGGGATTATGTCAATTAAATGTGTATGGGCATAAAAATGTCCTGCAATATTGCTGCCTATATGTATATTTGGGAAATGCCTGCCTCTCAATCAATGAATTACTTTTAGTGACCTATATTGTAATACTGCCTTTACTAACTGAACGGTACAAATAACCTGTTCGCGCATTATGTGTACAATCCACTAATCCCCTAGTAGTGATTTGAATCCTATGCTCTCATATAGGTATGATGTACGATGTCACGTAGAGAGAAGGGGGGAGGGGGATGGGAGGGAAGGGAGTGGGAGAAGGGGGGGGGGGAGTGGATAAACCTCCAAGCAAAAAAAAAGTTTTTTTCAGTAACATAATGTTATGTCCTGGTGGTGGATACTCTGGGCCGTGCACCGGACTCCTCCAGTGAGGCAACCCGGAGCTAACCCCTGTACAGGGACTGTCCGATCACCCCACCAGAGGACCTAGATGCACGGTAGCCGGAGCACTAACGGTACAGGAACAGAGTCCTTCAGGAGACTGGGATGACGGTGTCTCCGCTCCGGGTCCACGGAGCTCCTGGAGGTAGTCCAGATGACGAGGCTCAGGTGCCGGTGCCGGGTAGAGACGTCAGGCGGGATCCAGGTCCAACTGAACAAGTGGGCAGGTCTACAGGTGAAGTCGAGGATCGGAGACGGGTTCAGGCTGGAGAAGATGGTGGGGTCACAGCCGACAGTCACCAACGGACTTCCAGGGTGAACTGTGGTCAGGACCGGGTTAGAGTGGCAGGACGGGCTCTGTGAAATACACAAGGTTAATATGAGACCAGGCAAGAGGGGACCTAAACACCTAGCTTAGGGAAACAAGTTGAACAGGAACCGCCCACTTGGAAGGAAGGTCTTAATATAGCCTGTACCTGAATTTGGCAATATCCTGTTTCTGGAACGCTGGCCCTTTAAGAGGAGGTCAATGACCGCGCGCGCGCCCTAATGCGCATGCGCGAAGCCCGAGTGCCGGAGGCCAGAGCAGGAAGCGGTGCAGAGGATGCAGGAGATCCCGACAATGTGTCCTGGGTGGCAAAAGAACGCCGGGAGTGGGGGACAGGGAGCATGGAGGACGCAGAGGAGGAAGAGTGAGCTGTGTGGCCGGGGGCCGGAGCGGTGAGTGAGGAATGGCATCGGGTCCCAGGGAGCGTGATAGTACCCCCTCCCCCAAGCCCCGTTCCCCGCAATCGGGACAAGAAGTCACGTATCAGAGGGGTGCCAACATTTTCCCGGGGTTCCCAGGACCTGTCCTCGGGACCATAACCCGCCCAGTCAACAAGGAAGAATTGCTTACCCCTCACGGTCTTCATGGCTACAATATCTCTTACTGCATAAACGTCATCATCTGCAATAGGAGGAGGAGGAGTACCGGCATCAGCGGAGAAAGGACCAAGGACTACAGGCTTGAGTAAGGAGACGTGGAAGGAGTTAGGTATCCGCATCGTGACCGGAAGCTGCAGCTTGTATGAGACCTCATTGATCCGTCCGATGACCTTGAACGGGCCGATGTACCGCAGACCCAACGCAGACCCAACTTGTACGATGGCAACTTCAGTCGGACGTATTTGGAGGCAAGCCAGACCAAGTCCCCAGGAGAGAAATGAGGAGGATCAAGGCGTCTCTTGTCCGCGTGTCTCTTCATCTGTGCGGAAGCACGTTCAAGGGAGGTTGAGTTCCATATAGCAGAAAGGTCTCTGGCCAGGGCATCTCAAGCGGAGACATCAGAAACTGCGGATACCGGTAAAGGAACGAAAGGCTGAAGTCCGTAGACGACAAGGAAGGGAGAGCTGGAGGTGGACTCGCTGACGTGATGGTTATGAGAGAACTCTGCCCAAGGGAGAAGTGTAGACCAGTCATCATGATAAACGTTGACGTAGTAGCGCAGGAAGGAAGTCAGGATCTGGTTGACCTGTTCCACTTGGCCATTTGACTGGGGGTAGTAGGCCGAGGAAAAGTCCAAAGATACTCCCAGATGTTCGCAGAGAGCCCTCCAGAAGCGCGAGGTTAACTGAGTTCCTCTGTCGGACACGATATGTGTGGGAAAGCCGTGCAGTCAGAAGATATGCTATATAAAGGCGTCAGCGAGCTCCTGGGCAGAGGGCAGTCCAACTATGGGGACGAAATGAGCGATTTTCGAGAAACGATCCACCACGACCCAGATGACCGTATGTCCGGAAGACAGGGGCAAGTCCGTGATAAAGTCCATGGCAATGTGTTGCCATGGAACGGAGGGAATTGGCAGAGGCAGAAGACGACCATAGGGCAGGTGCTTAGGTGTTTTGTTCCGGGCACAGGATGGGCAGGCAGAGACAAAGGAGACGACGTCCTTGCGAAGGGACGGCCACCAATAGTGACGGACAATCGTACTCCCTGTTTTCTTCTGACCGGCATGTCCGGCTATTTTCGAAGCATGCCCCCATTGTAGGACTTTCTGTCTGTCGGTCTCCGTGACATAGGTTTTCCCAGGGGGTTTCTGAGCCAGAGTGACGGGAGCCACTGGAACGACCTTACTGGGGCAGATGATGGGTTGGAACGTCTCCTCTTCCTGTTCCCCTGGCACAACGGACCGGGACAAGGCATCCGCCTGCATGTTCTTATCCGCGGGCCGAAAATGTAGTTGGAAGTCAAACCGGGCAAAGAACAGAGACCAACAGGCTTGGCGCAGATTAAGTCTTTGGGCAGACCGCAGATATTCCAGGTTCTTATGGTAAGTGTAAATGATCACTGGGTATACCTCCCCCTCCAAGAGGTAACGCCATTCCTCCAAAGCCAGCTTGACAGCCAGAAGCTCTCGATCGCAAATGGTGTAGTTGCGTTCAGGTGCCGAGAAGATCTTAGAGAAGAAGCCGCAGGGGACCATCTTCCCAGTGGAGAATTTCTGCATAAGCACGGCCCCGGCCCCAAAGGAGGAGGCGTCCACCTCCAAGGTGAATTGTTGGTTCAACTCAGGTCAGTGGAGAACAGGGGAAGATGCAAAGGCTCGCTTCAAGGAGCAGAACGCGGCGTCAGCCACGGGTGACCAGTTTTTTGGGTTAGCCCCCTTCTTGGTCAAGGTGGAGAGGGGCGCTGTCAGAGCAGAGAAGTGTGGGATGAATTGGCGGTAATAATTGGCAAAGCCGAGGAAGCGTTGAATGGCCTTCAGTCCGGAAGGAGGGGGCCAATTGAGGATAGAAGAGACCTTCTCGGGATCCATCTGTAGACCTGTGTCAGAGATCACGTAGCCCAGAAAGGGAAGGGATGACTGCTCAAACACACACTTCTCGTATTTGGTGTACAGGCGTATTTGGTGAACGCTGGTAACTTCAGCTGGAAGACACATGCCACCCACAGTCAGCCAGCAGTACTGCAGATCCCAAGATAACCCAGCCCAGTGAATGATCGGAGCCTGCGCCCACCAGTGCCGCTGGCATCGACTCCTCTCCCATCACCAGCACCATCCACGGCAGGAACACGGCGTCGCCTGGCGATCGGAGCAGGAGTCGCTGGAGCAGACTCCGGCGGTGACGTAACAGTGGGCCACTCTGAGCCGGTCGAATAATTCTGGGATTAGAGGCAGGGGATATTTGGTTTTCACGTTGATCTGGTTCAAGCCCGGTAATCGATACAGGGGCGTAAGTCGCCTTCTTTCTTCTTGACGAAGAAGAAACCTGCTCCGGCAGGAGACAAGGATCTCCAAATGAATCCCCTTGCCAGGTTCTCGGCGATGAAATCAGACATGGCCCATGTTTCAGCAGGAGGCAAGGGGTATATCCTTCCCCAAGGAGGAGTGATTCCAGGCAGTAGGTCGATAGCACAGTCGTAGGGACGATGTGGCGGCAATACCTCTGACTCCTTTTTATCAAAAACGTCCGTGAAGGACCAATAGGCGGAGGGTAGTCCTGGTATAGACTCCGGGGCCGGAGGTCGACGGATGGGCTGTACGGACTGCAGGCAGTTCTCATGACAAGACGGGCCCCATCGGGTTATCTCTCCGGAACGCCAGTTGATAGAAGGTTCATGTACCCGAAACCAGGGCAAGCCCAGCAGGAGCGGGTGAGACATACGTGGGAGGACATAAAGAGCGATTTTCTCAGTATGCAGGGCTCCGATACGTAGTTCCACGGGCTTGGTGATGAACAACACGGTGTCTGATAGGGGTTTCCCATCCACAGAGGCAATCACAAGGGGTTTGTCAAGCGGAACAACGGGTACCTGGTACTTGTCCACCGTAGCCTGTTGCATGAAGTTGCCTGCTGCTCCGGAATCGAGATACGACTCTGCCGTGAACTGGGTCTCCTCCGTCATCACTTGGACAGTCCATGTAACTGGGTCTGAGAGAGTACCAGTACCTAGGGTGGCCTCTCCTACCAACCCTAGGCTTTGGAGTTTCCCGGCTTCTCAGGGCAGGAAAACAGAAGGTGTGTACCATCTCCCCAGTAAAAACACAGGCCCTTGGTGAGCCGTTCTGCTCGGCGTTGCTCGGATTGCCTCAGTCGGTCTATTTGCATAGGCTCATGAGTAGAGGTGCCAGAAGGCGTGGACTGAGGGACAGTGGACTTCAACGGAGTGGGAGAGTGCCGTGTCGGACGTCTCTCGCGGGATACTTCATTAGACCGTTTCTGGAAACGAATGTCAACCCGGGTTGCTAGGGCGACCAGGGCATCCAAGGTAGGAGGAACGTCGCGGCCGGCCAACTCGTCCTTAATGCGCCCGGAGAGCCCTTCCCAGAAGGCTGTCAATGCCTCATTCTTCCAGCCCAGCTCAGAGGCCAGAGTACGGAACCGGATGGCATACTGACCAACCGTCAAGGTTCCTTGATGTAACCTGAAAAGGGACGAGGCGGACGCGGAGGCACGTCCGGGTTAGTCGAATGTGGTACGAAAGGGTTCCAAGAAGTCCCGGATGTTGGTTGTCATAGGGTCTTCCTTCTCCCACAAGGGATTCATCCAGGCCAGGGCTTCGCCCTCTAAATGGGACATCACACAGGCTACCTTCGCTTGGTGAGAGGCAAAGAGGTGCGGAAGCAACTTGAACTGTAGCGAGCACTGATTCAAAAATCCCCTGCAGGTCTTGGGGTCCCCGGTATACCGGGGCGGAGAGGCCAGGCGAAGCTTAGAAGTCTCAAACAAAGCCCCCGCGGAAGCTGTAGTCATGGTCAGAGTTGACAGGGACTTGGCTGTTGCTTGAAGGGTATTCAGGCGAGTGTCCACTGAGGACATGAAGGCCAGCATGCGAGATTGGGTCTCACGTTGACGTACCAGTTCCTGCTGTAAGCCGGCCAGCTGGGACGCTAGTGCTTCGGTGGGATCCATGGCCTGTTCAAACTGTTATGTCCTGGTGGTGGATACCCTGGGCCGTGCACCGGACTCCTCCAGTGAGGCAACCCGGAGCTAACCCCTGTACAGGGACTGTCCGATCACCCCACCAGAGGGCCTAGATGCACAGTAGCCGGAGCACTAACGGTACAGGAACATAGTCCTTCAGGAGACTGGGATGACAATGTCTCCGGGTCCACGGAGCTCCTAGAGGTAGTCCAGATGACGAGGCTCAGGTGCCGGTGCCGGGTAGAGACGTCAGGCGGGATCCAGGTCCAGCTGAACAAGTGGGCAGGTCCACAGGTGAAGCCGAGGAACGGAGACGGGTTCAGGCTGGAGAAGATGGTGGGGTCACAGCCGACAGTCACCAACGGACTTCCAGGGCGAATAGTGGTCAGGACCGGGTTAGAGTGGCAGGAAAGGCTCTGTGAAATACACAAGGTTAATATGAGACTAGGCAAGAGGGGACCTGAACACCTAGCTTAGGGAAACACGTTGAACAGGCACCGCCCACCTTGGAAGGAAGGTCTTAATATAGCCTGTACCTGAATTTGGCAATATCCTGTTTCTGGAACGCTGGCCCTTTAAGAGGAGGTCAATGACCGCGCGCGCGCCCTAATGCCCATGCGCGAAGCCCGAGTGCCGGACGCCAGAGCAGGAAGCGGTGCAGAGGATGCAGGAGAGCCTGACAATGTGTCCTGGGTGGCACGGGAACGCCGGGAGCGGGGGACAGGGAGCATGGAGGACGCAGAGGAGGGAGAGTGAGCTGTGTGGCCGGGGGCAGGAGGACCGGGGACTGGAGCGGTGAGTGAGGAACGGCGTCGGGACCCGGGGAGCGTGACACATAGTATTAAAAAATATATCGTAAATCAGAACGATAGTTGAGGCCGCCTGGATACCTGGAATTAAGTTTCAGAATCCACTTGGCCTCCGCATATAACAGTGCTTGAAACCAATCTCCTCCTCGGGGGGGGGGGTTTAGAAACATGTTCGATGCCAGTTATTGTGAGGGAAGAGAAATCAGCTGAATGATAATCCACAAAATGTTTAGACAGACCCGATAGGGAGCGTTTTTTTTGCTGGAATATTATTAGGAGAAATCATGTCAGGAGTTGATGAAGGTATCCTGATGTGCTCCGATATTCTGGTTCTCAGGGCTCTTGAGGTGCAACCAATGTCATTTTTATCACAAGTGGTGCATGTCGCCTTATATACTACATGTGTGGAAGAACAATTAATAAATGAGTTAATTTTAAAATTTACATTATTGTCCCCACAAATGATTTGGTTTTATTCATATACTTGCAAAGGTTGCAGCGATGGGAGCCACATTACTGAGAACCAGAAACACTAAGCCAGGTCTTACTGGATTTGTTGGTAGTATACATGCTTGGTGCTTCCAAATTGCCAATAGTGCAAGCTTTTTTGGCTATCACATTAACCCCTGGAAGGAGAACAGAATTTAATATGGCATCCTATTAGAGGAGGAGAATAAACCGCAAGATAGTTTCCTTAATCCGAAAAAAGTCAGTACTAAAGGGGGTGGACAAAGTGACACATTCCATCTTATTATTATTCTTAGGGAGATCTTCCAATAGACTAGCCCGCTGTTACGGGGGGCTGTCTGATAATAACTGAAAGGAGTATCAGACAGTCAGGGTCCACCGTGCAAAGACTTTGCTGCAGACTATGGCAGAGTGCAATACCTCTGTTAACTCACAGAAGGATATAATAAGTAAGTAAAGCAATTCCTCCCTTACTTGGAGGGTGTGTGGAATGATCTCTGTTAATAATCACAGAGACAAAGGCAATGTGTGCGAAATGGCACCTACCTAGGTCCGCTCTTCTAGTGGTGCAAAAGAGACGAACAGCAGCGTAAGCCGCACAAAGCTCCTACCTGCGTTCGCTCCACTAGTGTGCGAGGACACGAACCACTAGATATGGCACCTGCCTAGGTCCGCTCTTCTAGTGGTGCAAAAGAGACGAACAGCAGCGTAAGCCGCACAAAGCTCCTACCTCTGTTCGCTCCCCTAGTGTGCGAGGATACGAACAACTGCCAGACGCAGTATAAGGAACGTTACCCTAGCGGCAACGTCCACCTACGAGTACAATCACAAGGCCCAGCCAGACCATGTGCCTCAGGCACCTGCCTATGTCCGCTCCCCTAAGAGGTAAGGATACGGACAGCAGCCGAAGCTGTAAGGTATAAGAACGCTACCCTGCCGGTAGCGCTCACCTAGCATAGACAGAGGAATGCCTAGAGGAACGCGCACAGAGCGTCTACTCATATGCATGAACCAAGAGGACTGAGCACCATGCGGCGTGTGTCAGGGTCTTATATAGACTCTGTGCCTCATCCAAGATGGAGGACACCAGAGCCAATCCGCTTCCAGAACGACAGGAGTGACGTCATGCTGGCCTATCACCGAGCAAGACGTCACAAGCACATGACCAGCGACCAATCGGCATAGAAGGTGTCAGAGACATGTGACCTCGTGTCAGCGATGATGTCACCCGCACATGTGCAATGGCTCCAAGATTGGACTTAGTCTCCGGCGCTCACACATGTGCAGTAGCAAGAAATCTGGACTTAGTCTCCAGCGCTCGCCCATGTGCAGTAGCAAGAAATCTGGACTTAGTCTCCAGCGCTCGCACATGTGCAGTAGCAAGAAATCTGGACTTAGTCTCCAGCGCTCGCACATGTGCAGTAGCAAGAAATCTGGACATAGTCTCCAGTGCTCGCAGCAACCGTAACACCCGCGTTCTATTGGCAGGAATAGAAGATGCTCTGTTTAAAACCTGATCGGAGTATCCCCTCTTTCTCAGTCTGTTCCTAATGTGGGCAGCCTCACTAGAATAAGATGCTACAGATGAGAATAATCTTTTCGCTCGTGAGAACTCGCCTACAGGTAAATTTTGCAGAGTATGAGGCATGTGACAGCTACTCGCGTGAAGGGAGGTATTCCCACTAACAGGTTTTCTGTATAGGATGGCGTTAATGGCTCCAGTGATGGGGTTACCAGATAGCTGGATATCCAAAAAGGGTGCCGCCTGTTTGTAAAGATTCACTGTAAACCTCAAATTGAGGTGATTATTGTTGAAATATGTGTTTAAGGCACTTGAGTCATCCTAGGGGGTATTATGCTCTCCAGCATTACATATCAATTGATCGCCAATATATCTAGCATACCAACAGATGGAGTTTAAAAAAGGATTGTTGTCTGTATAGATATATTGCTCTTCCCAGTATGCCATATAAATGTTTGCCAGTGCACATAAGATGCTGGCACCCATTGGGCATCCAGTAACCTGGAGGTAATAGACCCCATTAAATTGAAAAAAAGTTATGTCTTAACAGAAAACCTGTTACCATGAGGATAAATTCTTTAAAGATGTCCTCAAATGAATTGTACTTTTGTTAAAAACTACGGTTGACGTGACATATGCTAAGCCAGTATATTAATGATTGGAGCGAAATAGGTGCAAAAACATATGTGGATTTATTCAATAGAAGTTAAAGTCATTACAGAAAAGTAACTTCTTGTCTTTAGTTAGTGAAGAGAAATAAGAAGATAGAGAAAAAGAGTTCATTTGTCTTACATAGCTGTGATGTTATGATAAGCTGTCGTCTCTCTGGATCGTCTGGTTGAATTGTCCCATTCTACCTCTTCTTCTTCTTCTTCTTCTCACCCTTTGAAGTGTGGTCTGCTTTTATAATTCAAACCCCACCCCCTGATTCTCCTTATCTCTTTACATGGTCTTACAAGAACTAACTATCATTTTTAGTTAAGCATTATGTCATATCACGTGATTCATAATTTGCAGAATAAGTGTCCTGCGCAGTGGAGACTTGTAAAACTAAACCACTTTACCATAGAATGTAAAATATATAGAACCCTTTTGAAGCTCGCTGACCCTTTGACCTTAGTGTAACACTAAGAAGACTCTCAATGCTAATTTCAGATCTTTGCTCAAATTCCAGATAGAATATAGCACTACGCTGTCAGCTTTCATGAACAATGTCAGATGGCTTTGGTTCTACCATGTCAAAGACTTTGGTTAGTAATTTCAACTGACAGGCTCTCTTAAAGGGATGGGCGAAATACACACATTATATGAATGTATGTATTCAAGTTTATGAATCAAATCTTCATAAACTCACTATTTTACAGTCCCCCCTTTTTGAAGATTTGATGAATCCCCGCGAAACCCTAACTCATTCATCATCATTCGTATCACATACATTCTTGTTGAAAATTCTAGACCAATATCTGACTTGATAAACCAATCTGAAACTTTGTCAAAAAGTCATCTTGCGATTTAACATTCCTCTGAGAATATTATCTTCCTTTTTCATTTCTATTTTTATATTCTTATATATCTTCTGAATTCTACACATCACAAAAACTTGATAAATAATACACATCAAAACTAATAAAAATATGATTATGATGGGATTAAATAAGACATTTCCAACCGCTGACTGAAATGATGACTGAGACCAGGAATGTACCGATTTCCCAAAACTTTTCCACCAAGTTCTACCTGACATTCCATTCCATTCGTGTTCAATATCACTTAATTCACCTTGTTCATGCCTGAATATAATTTCTGCTTCCTTTAACTGTTTCGTTAATAAATCTAACAAACCCTTATCTTTCTTTATTTCACTTGTCCACATATCCCAAGGAAAATCATTTATTTGTGATAAATTGAATTGTATGGGAAATGCCGTTAAGTTTCTCTTTCCTACAGAAGTGATATTAAAACTTCCTTCTTTGAAAGAGATCTCACATTTCCTTCTATACAATACAAACCCATAGGTAGGTTTTCCTTATGTACACAAGTAGAATAAAAAACAGAAACCATCTCTGTCTCAGACATGACCTGGAAACAAATCTTATTTGGACTTACTGGGGTCACCAGATCATGTATTGTCTGTACAGTCTCTATTCTCGCATGACAAGAGGAATGATTATGAAAACATGAATGATAAATCACCTTATCCTGTCCAGGTAGACACATTACCATAAGAAACAAAATGTAAACATGAAGAAATGTCTACTTGTTCAGTGTTCACTCCATCAAATGCAAAATCTGTGTACTGCAGTTGATAGAACACTTGTTGTGTGTTACTCACAGGTATACCCAAAACTGTAACAGGAACAATAGTTCCCTCTCTTCCGGTCACTGGGATTAGCGATGTGCCAACACAAATGTTTCGTTCACATCCTAACCACTTATTTACCCACAAATCCGTATGATTCAATGCAAAGTCATACTCTACATGTAAATTTCGCAGTATTCCCAGTGGAGTAATTCCACTCTGTAAAGCCTGAGCAATCAACTTTAGATTGGAAGAATACTCTACCTGTATCTCCAGGCATGCTTTAGCTACTTGTGTTTCGTGTGTGCTTTCCACGAGAGCTAATGTAGCATCCTGTAGATGTGACACGGAAGACCCTAGTACAGCAGCTGTATTCAAAACCATCTTTTCAAGAAGTTGATTCAAACTCTTCTGAATCTTTACACCTTTTCCTCCAATAAAACCAATATTATCCAAATCTGACTTAAGTGTCTGTATATTCATGGCATTAGTCAGACTTCCCACTGTCCCAATTCCTCCCAGAATTCCTTCTAACACTCCTCTCTTACTCCTAGTCTGAGTTGTTCTTCTCCCAAACCATTGTTCTATCCCCATCTCCATATTTATGAGATGTGATTGACACTGAGGAAACCTGGTAGAGATCTTCCAATGAGACATATTGAAAGTCCATACCATTGTCATAAATTCTCCATCCCTTAATAAGGACTTAGACTGAAATTGATTAAGTTGAAAAGGAGTAGATGGCATGAATCTTGTGTTTGTGCATGCATTATCTGCTGCTGACCAAATATTCACACTAACGTCTTTACAATGTCTGTAATGTGTCTTTGTTTCAACGCAACACTGGTAAATTCCAGAGTCCCTGGAAGATGGATTTTCTATGGAAAAAATGAAATTATCATCCATCCATCTGATATTACCAATCTGACCTCTGTGAATGACATTAGTTGGACTGTTTAAAAAACTTCCCAAAAATGATGAATTCTTGGTCCATGTCATCAGAGACTCAGAAGGCAATTTCAATCTTGTGTTACATTTTAACATTATAGGAAATGTATTTTCTTTGTTATGTACTGTCTGTGGTGAAACCCTTATTTCCGGAACTATAGTGTTAGTAACAGTAAACACTACAGATACCTGAACTTGTACAGGATCCCGTGTTATCTGGAAATTCCATGTTTTGACCCAATCTTTATCTCCTTCTGTAATGGAGAGTAAAGAAGGATCCAGAATTTTCCCAAAAACCTGAGTTTTTAACAAAATTTCTGTTTTAGATCTTCCAAACTTTCCCCTAACAATCATGTCATTTGTAATATCACCGGACCATACAGCAGGTTCATCACCTCTGATCTCTATGTTCCAGTATAGTACATCTGTAGGAGAACATTCCCATGTACCCGTTTTATTATTGTGTACATATTCTCCTTGTAATTGTGTGAATCTAGTTTTAGGTCCTGCAATAGCATGTAATATTATGTCTGTGTCGTGTACGAAATGTAATTCAATGCAACATTTTGTTCCATATCCCATGCAGATATTCCCTGTTATCTCCACAGAATCATCTGTGATGTTCTCTATCAGTAAGTTCAGTGTCTCTGATCCTCTCGGTCTTCGTGAATGTTGAATCTCTCTAGTCCGCTCATTCACATCATTGGTGATTGTTCCTTGATGTAACATGTAGACAATGACGGAAATAAAGCAAAGCAGCAGGAAAGTCGTTCCCATCACATAGAAGTTTGTCTTGAGCTTGGGAAAATGTTCTTTTTCCGGAAGGCTTGATGTCATCTTTCCTTCACAGTCTTTAGGTTCCTTATTCCAGTTCTCATAGGAATCCATTTCTTCCTGGAAAGAAATGCAGTATCCTTATTTTGCTACAAATATTTTGCACTGATCAACATGAACCCACACTTTTTGTGTTTTTCGGGTCTTTTTTACCACATTTGATACTCGGTGCACGAGAATCATGACTTGTCCCATAGTCTCAAGGACTTCAAACGGACCTTCCCAATTACACTCCCATGGACCACTCTTGCGAAAGGTTTTGATCATCACTAGAGCACTTTTCTTGAATTTGGACTCATAGGGTGGCTCCATTTTCTGCATTCTCGATGCCGCATATGGCAGAATCGCTTTCAGGTTCTCCTGTAGCGATCTCAACCATTGGGACCTTGAGATAGCATCTTTTTGTGGAGTGGATAAAAATGGCTCATGTGGAAACCACAATGGCATTTTTCTTCCCGTCATCAACTCAAACGGAATGAATTGAGTTGTAGAGGAGATTGAACCTCTTATACTCATGAGTATGAAGGGTACCTTGTCAACCCAAGTGTTACCTTTGTCCAAAAGCATCTTTGCAATTCTGGATTTGATAGTTCTATTCATTCTTTCCACAATTCCCGCAGATTGTGGATGATAGGGGACATGAAATTGCTGTCGTGCCCCTAGAATAGCACCAGCAGTTTGCATTATTTTACCTGTGAAATGGCTTCCTCGATCGGAGGTAATCATCCTTGGGATCCCCCAAGTGCAAAAGACATGTTGTACCAATTCCCTTGCTGTGGACAAAGCATCATCTTTCCTAACAGGTAATTTTTCTACCCATTTTGAGAACACATCTACCACGATCAATGCATACCTGAGACCATGTTTACCTGAGGGTAAAGGACCAATATAGTCTATTTGCAGTGTAGACCATGGATCAGGTGCGATTCGTAGAAGTGGTGGCTTCTGTCCTTTAGGTCTTGGATTTATTTGGGCACAAATGAGACATGATAGTACAACACTTTGAACTGTTTCGTCCATTTTTTCCCAATAAAATTTCTCCTTGAGAATGACTAACAATTTCTGTTGACCCAAGTGACCTAAACTCTCATGGTTGTATCGAGTGAATTCTACCTGTAGATGTTTTGGTACAACGGGACGCAATTCTCCATTTGAATTGTGACACAAAACCCCATTTTCACAGATAAAAGGAGGCTTTGGATCATCCTGAGAAGTAACAAGAGAAGGATCTTTTCTCTGTTCTTCTGCAAATGAAGGTATGTACGTGTCTGCTCTTTGAACCGCTGAAATCTCAGAGGGTTCAGAGTCAAACACTTCTTCTCCAGTCAGGGCAGCTTCTTTGGCTAGAGCATCTGCGGTTGCATTTCCTACAGATAACTCATCATCAGATCTTTTATGTGCAGCGACTTTCACTATAGCAAATCTATTTGGGGCCCTAGATGCCATTTCAAAAATTGATTTTAGAGTATCGTTGTGCACCAAGGCCTTGTTGGAGGAATCCACATAGCCTCTCCTCTCCCAAACAGGCAGATAATCGGTTAGGGATCTGACAACATAGGAGCTATCACTGTAGATTACCATTGGAGTTTGATCATCAGCTTCATTCAGCTGTAGGACCATTCTTACCGCTTCTATCTCTGCCCTTTGAGCTGAGAAATGACTCGGTAACTTGTGTTTTACCACTTGTCCTCGCTTGGAATAGAAAATTCCATATCCTGTGTGATAGTGTCCTTCCAGAAAAAATCTAGAACCGTCTACAAACACAGGTTCATGTGCGTCTTCCGACTGTCGTCTGAAGAGAGATGGACTTGGTTCATGGAACGTTTGTAGACAATCATGGGTTTGTCCTTCATACTGCATCAATTTTCGAAGAACATATTTGGCCTTATAATCTACCTTAATTTGATTTGGAGACAATGAGAGCAACCAATGGGCAAACCTCTGATGTGACACACCTGGGATGTTTTTCTCAAAGAGAAGTTTCAGTGTGGAATGTGGCGTTTGGAGAATAACCTTTTGGAACCCAATGAAGTGTTGAGTGATTTTTATCGCAAAATACACTCCCACCAGGTGTCTTGCGCACACCTCAAACCCCCTCTCAACAGGTGAGAGAAGCTTAGAGAAGTAACCCAAGATTCTCCATTCCCCCCTTGCAGCTGCAGCAAAACCTCAGAGATGCTTGTCTCTGAAGTGTGTGCTTGAAGCGCAAAAGATGCGTTCTTTTCCACCATACTTAATGCAGGTGCGTGTTGTAGATCATGTTTCAATTCATAGTATCATAGTATCATAGTTTTTAAGGTTGAAGGGAGACTCTAAGTCCATCTAGTTCAACCCGTAGCCTAACATGTTGATCCAGAGGAAGGCAAAAAAAACCCCAATGTGGCAAACAAGTTCCAATGGGGAAAAATTTCCTTCCTGACTCCACATCCGGCAATCAGACTAGTTCCCTGGATCAATACCCTGTCATAAAATCTAATATACATAACTGGTAATATTAAATTTTTCAAGAAAGGCATCCAGGCTCTGCTTAAATGTTAGTAGTGAATCACTCATTACAACATCATGCGGCAGAGAGTTCCATAGTCTCACTGCTCGTACAGTAAAGAATCCTCGTCTGTGATTATGATTAAACCTTCTTTCCTCAAGACGTAGCGGATGCCCCCGTGTTCCAGTCGCAGGCCTAGGTGTAAAAAGATCTTTGGAAAGGTCTCTGTACTGTCCCCTCATATATTTATACATTGTGATTAGATCCCCCCTAAGCCTTCGTTTTTCCAAACTAAATAACCCCAAGTTTAATAACCTGTCTTGGTATTGCAGCCCACCCATTCCTCTAATAATCTTGGTCGCTCTTCTCTGCACCCTCTCCAGTTCAGCTATGTCCTTCTTATATATCGGTGACCAGAATTGTACACAGTATTCTAAGTGCGGTCGCACTAGTGACTTGTACAGAGGTAGAACTATATTTTTTTCATGAACACTTATACCTCTTTTAATACATCCCATTATTTTATTAGCCCTGGCAGCAGTTGCCTGACACTGTCCACTAAAGTGAAGTTTACCATCCACCCATACACCCAAGTCTTTTTCTGTGTCTGTTTTACCCAGTGTTCTACAATTAAGTACATAATCATAAATGTTATTTCCTCTACCCAAGTGCATGACCTTACATTTATCTACATTAAACTTCAATTGCCACTTCTCAGCCCAATCCTCCAATTTACATAAATCTCCCTGTAATATAAAATTATCCTCCTCTGTATTGATTACCCTGCAGAGTTTAGTATCATCTGCAAATATTGAAATTCTACTCCGCATGCCCCCAACAAGGTCATTTATAAATATGTTGAAAAGAAGCGGGCCCAATACTGACCCCTGTGGTACCCCACTATGAACTGAGACTGAGACCCAGTCCGAGTACGTACCATTAATAACCACCCTTTGTTTCCTATCACTGAGCCAGTTTTTAACCCAGTTACACATATTTTCCCCTATCCCCATTTTTCTCATTTTATGTACCAACCTTTTGTGTGGCACCGTATCAAAAGCTTTTGAAAAGTCCATATACACAACATCCACTGCATTTCCCTGGTCCAGACTTGAACTTACCTCTTCATAGAAGCTGATCAAATTAGTTTGACAGGATCGATCCCTCATAAACCCATGTTGATACTCTGTCATAAGGTTATTTTTCTTGAGATACTCCAGTATAGCATCTCTCAAGAAACCCTCAAGGATTTTACCAACCGTAGAGGTTAAACTTACTGGCCTATAATTTCCCGGCTCAGTTTTTGTCCCCTTTTTGAATATTGGCACCACATTTGCTATGCGCCAGTCCTGCGGTACCGACCCTGTTATTAAGGAATCTGAGAAGATTAAAAATAATGGTCTATCTATCACAGAACTCAATTCCTGTAGTACTCTGGGGTGTATGCCATCCAGGCCCGGAGATTTGTCAACCTTAGTGATTTCGAGGCGGCGGCGTACTTCCTGCTGGGTTAAGCAGGTAATATTCAAGGGTGAATTTATGGTATCACTGGTCATGTCATCTGCCATGGCATTTTCTTGTATAAAAACCGTAGAAAAAAAGTCATTCAGCAGGTTGGCTTTACCCTCATCCCCTTCCACCATTTCACCAAGACTATTTTTAAGGGGGCCAACACTATCGCTTTTCAGTTTTTTACTGTTTATGTAGTTAAAGAATATTTTAGGATTATTTTTACTTTCTCTCGCAATGAGTCTCTCTGTCTCAAACTTAGCTAACTTAATTTGCTTTTTACATATTTTATTTAATTTTCTATAATTATATAATGCCTCATCACTACCTACTCTCTTTAATTCTTTTAAGGCTTTCTGTTTTTCTTTTATTGCTTTCCTTACAGCTCTATTTAGCCATAGGGGTTTCCTCCTATTTCTAGCATGTTTGTTCCCATAGGGTATATTTTCTGCACAAGCCCTATTCAGGATGCTCATAAAAGTCTCCCATTTGCTTTGTGTACTTTTATTACTTAGTACATCATCCCAGTTTATTGCACTAAGATCATCTCTCAACCGTTTAAAATTTGCTTTCCTGAAGTTTAGTGTCCTTGTAGCCCCTCTACTAGACATCTTACTAAAGAATACATGAAAACGTATTATTTTGTGATCACTATTCCCCAAGTAACCCCCAACTTGTATATTTGATATGCGGTCTGGCCTATTGGTTAGTACAAGGTCTAGTAGTGCTCCCCCTCTTGTGGGGTCCTGTACCATTTGTGAAAGGTAATTATCTTTCATTGTTATCAAAAATCTATTTCCTTTGCTGGAACTGCAAGTTTCTGTTCCCCAATTTATATCAGGATAGTTAAAGTCCCCCATAATAATTACCTCTCCGAGACTCGCTGCTTTATCAATTTGCTTTATGAGGAGATTCTCTACCTCTTCCATAATATTCGGCGTCTTATAACACACCCCTATCAGTATTTTATTATTCATTCTGCCCCCCCTTATCTCCACCCATAGGGACTCTACATTCTCAGTACCCTCACATATGTTGTCACGCAGGATGGGTTTTAAGGATGATTTTACATATAAACACACACCTCCCTGTTACATCTCGTGGCTCTCCTGAGGCAAGGACTGAGGCAGTCTCCCATTCCTTGCCTGCCACGAGCACTCCTGCTCAGCAGCGCCGAAGGTCTGCCAGACTGCGCAGTGTGCAGGAGATACCTTCTCAGAGAGGCAGCAGAAGGGTGACACCTAGTGGTTCTCCTGTTACAAGGAGTGAAGCGGTCTCCCATTCCTGGCCTGCCGCAGACTCTCCTGCTCAGCGGCCCTGAAGGTCTGCGAGGCTGCGCAATGTGCAGAGGTTTACTGCTCAGGGAAGCAGTGAGATTCCCGTTATCTCTCCACATTGTGAGACCGAGGATCCCGCCTCTATTTCCCAGAGGCAGGAGGGTGAGCATGTGCAATGCGTGGTGGGTCCTGATTCGCTCACTGACGTCACACGGCTTGATGACAAGGCTGGTGACGTGGTGAATCCTGACTGGCCAGGCTGGGACGTCGTGGACCCTGATTGGGTCAAGTCCGTCATCTCCGCCTCGCGCCCGCCCTCGGGTGGAGCTGCACCTCCTTAAAAGCTCCCCCTGCCATCATGGCGGCGTGCGACCGTCCTTCTATGTTTGGTTGTCTGGCAGCGTGCTGCCACGCCACTGCTCAGGCATTACTGTCTCTTGTGGGCTTGGCCCTTGCTGCTCCGGCAGTACCTCGTTTGCAGGCCGTGTTCCTGCCTTGCTGCTCCGGCAGTACCCCCGTCAACAGGCCGTGTTCCTGTCCCAGGTGAGCTCCTCAAGTCTCCATTGGACTCACCTGGTTATTGAAAGCACACGTGCGTGGGCACCTCTGTGCTACCCTCGTGCCATATTCTCGTGACTTCCACTGGCACACGTGCGTGGGCACCTCTGTGCTTCCCCGTGCAACAGGTACACCGAGCCGTGAGATCTGTGCCATACAACCCTCACGGGTTAGGGCAGATCGGTGTACATAGATCGTCTGTGACATTCCAGATGATCGCTAGCAGCAACCCGCTCACTCTTCACCCACCATAGCGGCGGTCCCTTACACCGCACAGTGGACCTTGACCGGCGGAAGCAGTCCATTTCCCATCTTGGCACGCTTCCCCGGGTCCCCCTCGTAACATTACGGTCGCGCCAAAGGTCTGGCTATGGCTGAAGAGCAGCAGCAGTTGCTGCGTTATGTGCAGCAGTTGGAGTCACAATTGGCAGCAGTGGAGCAGTCTTCCTCCGATAAGACTACTCTGACGACAGTCGCCACCCAGGCGGCTACCCAGGCTGTGCTATTGGGCGGAAGGTCTCCTCGCCTTGCGCTTCCAGAGCGCTTTAGCGGCAACAGCTCTGAGTGCCGTGGTTTTATAAACCAGGTTACCACCTACTTAGAGCTGTCCGCGACTCTTTACGCTACCGAGAAGGCGAAGGTAGCCTTCGTCCAGTCCCTGCTCACAGGGAGAGCGCTGAAGTGGTCCACGCCGTTGTGGGAGCGCGGAGATCGTGTGGTGAATAACTTAGCAGCTTATCTTGGGGCCATGAGAATGGTGTTCCTCGGGCCTCAAGTCACCCACGATTCCGCGCTGCGCCTCCTACGACTTCGGCAAGGGTCTGCTTCAGTCGGGGACTTTGCTGTACACTTTAGGACACTGGCCGCAGAGCTGGACTGGCCGGATAAGGTCCTTGTCCCTGTGTTTTGGGAGGGCCTGGCAGGGTTTGTCAAAGACGCACTGGCCACACGTGAGGTGCCTGCCACTTTAGAGTCCTTGATTCAGGTTGCCTCTCGCATAGACATCCGCCAGGCGGAGCGAAGGCTCGAGGTCTCTTCAGCACCCACGTCTTCTCGGCCTAAAAAGCGTCTGACTCCCGTCTTCCATCAGACAGGTCCCCCAGCCAGTCCTGTAGGCGACTCCGTGGAGTCAATGGAGGTGTCCAAGGTGGTCTCCTCTGCCCCAGGTTCTCGGTCTTGTGTCATCTGCTTTTCCTGTGGGCAGAGGGGACACATAGCTACCCTATGTCCCAAACCGTCGGGAAAAGACAGCGTCTAGTTTCTATCAGAGGGGCGACTCTAGACGCTACTTCTCCCTCTAGGTTGACTATCAGCGCCCAGTTGCAGTTCGGCACTACTCTCTTCTCTGCCCTGGCTTGCTTGGACTCAGGCGCTGAAGGCAATTTCATCTCGACCTCCCTGGCAACCCGATACTCAGTTCCCCTGGTTCTGTTGCCCAAGCCACTCAGGGTCCGGGTAGTCGACGGGTCCATACTACTCGATCCTATCACCCAGATCACCATCCCTCTCAGGATGGATGTACCACCGGGACACCATGAGCAGGTGTCCTTCCTGGTGCTTCCAGGGGGGACGGATGAGATCCTACTGGGCCTTCCTTGGTTGAGACAGCATGCTCCTATACTCAACTGGGCAAGAGGGGAGATCTCATCCTGGGCAGGATCCTGTAGAGAGCACCTCGTGACTTCCGAACCACCCGCTACCATTAGGTTGGTTGGGTCCTCAGGAAATACTGAGGGGCCGGGTTTACCGACACCTTATGAGGCCTACAGGGATGTCTTTTCCAAAAGGGCCGCAGATACTCTTCCTCCCCACCGGCCATATGATTGCCGAATAGACCTGAAGCCAGGCTCCGAGCCCCCTAGGGGCAGAGTGTATCCACTCTCTGCTCCAGAGACGGAGGCTATGTCCAAATATATTCAGGACAGCCTGGCGAAGGGGTTCATTCGCAAGTCTATTTCACCGGCTGGTGCAGGGTTCTTTTTTGTGCAGAAGAAGGAAGGGGATCTGCGCCCCTGTATCGATTACAGGGGATTAAATGCAATCACAATCAAGAACAAATACCCTTTGCCCCTCATTACTGAGCTATTTGATCGATTCCGCGGGGCAAAGGTCTTCACAAAGCTGGATCTACGCGGGGCGTATAATCTAGTGCGAGTCCGAAAGGGCGATGAGTGGAAGACCGCCTTTAACACCAGGGACGGTCACTACGAGTATCTAGTAATGCCCTTCGGACTCTGCAATGCCCCCGCCGTATTTCAAGACTTTGTGAATGACATTTTCCGGGATTTGTATCTTTCCGTGGTTGCATACCTGGATGACATTCTTATCTTCTCCCCCGATCTTACCACCCATCGGAGGGATGTCATCCGAGTACTTAAGAGGCTCCGCACCCATTCGTTATATGCTAAGCTGGAAAAGTGCGTTTTTGAACAGGAATCCTTGCCGTTCCTGGGGTACATAGTGTCCAGTCAGGGGTTAGCAATGGATCCGGGGAAGTTGGAGACAGTGATGAACTGGCCTGAGCCCCGCTCGCTGAAGGCGATCCAGCGATTCTTGGGGTTTATCAATTATTATCGCCAGTTCATTCCCAACTTCTCGACGGTGGCAGCACCCATCATTGCCCTTACCCGCAAGGGCGCTAATCCCAAAGCATGGACACGGGAAACGGTAGAGGCATTTCACACTCTCAAAACTCACTTCTCCAGAGCTCCCATCCTTCATCGTCCAGACATCTCCAAACCCTTCCTACTGGAGGTAGACGCCTCTTCGGTCGGTGCAGGTGCAGTCCTGTACCAGAAAAACGAAGGAGGAAGGAAACATCCGTGTTTCTTTTTCTCCAAGACCTTTTCTCCGGCCGAGAGGAACTACTCCATAGGGGATAGGGAGTTACTGGCGATGAAACTAGCATTCCAGGAATGGCGGCATCTCCTGGAGGGTGCGAAGCATCCATTTGAGGTTTTTTCTGACCACAAAAACCTCACATACCTCCAGACAGCACAACGCCTGAACCCAAGGCAGGCCCGTTGGTCTTTATTCTTCTCCCGGTTCCGCTTTATTATCCGCCACCTGGCCGGTGAGAAGAACGTACGGGCCGATGCCTTGTCACGTTGTATGGTTGTGTTGGAGGAGGACGAGGAGGAGCCTCGTCTTATACTACCCCCGGACAGCTTGAGGATGGTCACTCCCACTTCTTTGGACCAGGTGCCACCTGGCAAAACCCTCGTTCCCCCTGAACTACGGAACGAGGTGCTATCGTGGGCCCATGCCTCCAAGGTCGGGGGTCACTTCGGGGTCAAAAGGACCAGAGACCTGGTGACCAGGCATTATTGGTGGCCGAGACTACCCCAGGACATACAGGAATATGTGGGAGCCTGTATGTCGTGTGCTCGGAATAAGCCGTCCCGGCAGAGACCGGCAGGTCTTCTTCACCCACTGCCAGTGCCGGATCGTCCCTGGGAAGTGGTGGGGATGGACTTCCTGGGAGATCTGCCCAAGTCAGCAGGGCACAGGGTCGTATGGGTCATCACGGACCACTTCTCTAAAATGGTCCACTTGGTGCTTCTCCCACGACTCCCGACGTCACGTGCTCTCGCCACCTTGTTCATTCGGCATGTATTTAGGTTGCATGGCATGCCTGACAAGGTGGTGAGCGACCGGGGTCCCCAGTTCGCGTCTCGCTTCTGGAGAGAGCTCTGTAAGCTCCTGCAGATAGAGCTGAACATCTCCTCCGCATACCATCCCGAGACCAATGGACTAGTGGAGAGGACTAATCAGACCTTGGTAACTTACCTCCGCTATTTTATATCCGCGCACCACGACAACTGGGCTAACCTCCTTCCTTGGGCCGAATTTGCCATTAACAATTCGGTCCATGAATCCTCTGGCCAGACTCCGTTCCTACTCAATAACGGACAACATCCCAGAATCCCGGTTCCGATGCCCATTACGTCACCCGATACTAGAGTGGAGGATTGGGCGACCAAGGCCCGGGAGATCTGGGATGACACCCAAGAGGCTCTTAAAAGGGCTAAAGACCGGATGGTGACAACGGCTGATGTTCGCCGCCGCCCTGCACCATCCTTCGCCCCTGGTGACCTAGTATGGCTGTCCTCTAAGAATGTTAACCTACGGGTACAGGCAGCCAAATTCGCCCCTAGGTATCTGGGTCCGTTTAAAGTACTACAGCAGGTAAACCCAGTGGCATATCGACTCCAGCTCCCTCCACGCTGGGCTATAGCCAACACCTTTCACGTGTCCCTCCTGAAACCCGTACGACTTAATAAATTCTCGGGGTCCCTGCCGGCTCAAACCGACTCCCCGTCCGACGACCCTGAGGTGGCAAAACTTGTGGAGACAAAAGTCATACAGGGCAAGAGGTACTACCTCGTGGAGTGGGCCGGCCGTGGTCCGGAGCATAGATCTTGGGAGTTGGAGGATCATATCCGCGCCCCGGGTTTGATAGCGGCCTTCGAGCACGGACAGGGGGGGGGGGGGCCTAGACGGGGGGGTAATGTTACATCTCGTGGCTCTCCTGAGGCAAGGACTGAGGCAGTCTCCCATTCCTTGCCTGCCACAAGCACTCCTGCTCAGCAGCGCCGAAGGTCTGCCAGACTGCGCAGTGTGCAGGAGATACCTTCTCAGAGAGGCAGCAGAAGGGTGACACCTAGTGGTTCTCCTGTTACAAGGAGTGAAGCGGTCTCCCATTCCTGGCCTGCCGCAGACTCTCCTGCTCAGCGGCCCCGAAGGTCTGCGAGGCTGCGCAATGTGCAGAGGTTTACTGCTCAGGGAAGCAGTGAGATTCCCGTTATCTCTCCACATTGTGAGACCGAGGATCCCGCCTCTATTTCCCAGAGGCAGGAGGGTGAGCATGTGCAATGCGTGGTGGGTCCTGATTCGCTCACTGACATCACACGGCTTGATGACAAGGCTGGTGACGTGGTGAATCCTGACTGGCCAGGCTGGGACGTCGTGGACCCTGATTGGGTCAAGTCCGTCATCTCCGCCTCGCGCCCGCCCTCGGGTGGAGCTGCACCTCCTTAAAAGCTCCCCCTGCCATCATGGCGGCGCGCGACCGTCCTTCTATGTTTGGATGTCTGGCAGCGTGCTGCCACGCCACTGCTCAGGCATTACTGTCTCTTGTGGGCTTGGCCCTTGCTGCTCCGGCAGTACCTCGTTTGCAGGCCGTGTTCCTGCCTTGCTGCTCCGGCAGTACCCCCGTCAACAGGCCGTGTTCCTGTCCCAGGTGAGCTCCTCAAGTCTCCATTGGACTCACCTGGTTATTGAAAGCACACGTGCGTGGGCACCTCTGTGCTACCCTCGTGCCATATTCTCGTGACTTCCACTGGCACACGTGCGTGGGCACCTCTGTGCTTCCCCGTGCAACAGGTACACCGAGCCGTGAGATCTGTGCCATACAACCCTCACGGGTTAGGGCAGATCGGTGTACATAGATCGTCTGTGACATTCCAGATGATCGCTAGCAGCAACCCGCTCACTCTTCACCCACCATAGCGGCGGTCCCTTACACCGCACAGTGGACCTTGACCGGCGGAAGCAGTCCATTTCCCATCTTGGCACGCTTCCCCGGGTCCCCCTCGTAACACCTCCCCCTCGCTTATTTGTACGGTCATTCCTGAATAGGCTATAACCCTGTAAATTAACAGCCCAGTCATAGCTCTCATCCAGCCATGTCTCTGATATCCCCACTATATCATAATTTTCTTCCAACAATATTAATTCTAATTCCTCCACCTTATTTGTGAGGCTTCGGGCATTAGTGTACATGCACGTTACGTATGACTCTGTACCTGTATTCTTGCTTACTGTATTAACTGTCCTAACCCTTCCCCCCGTACCACCCCCAATTTAATTACTTGTGCCCTGGTCACTATCTGCACTACATTCCCCTTCTATAAAGTGAATACCCTCGCCCCCCATTCCTAGTTTAAACACTCCTCCAACCTTCTAGCCATTTTCTGCCCCAGCAGAGCTGCACCTTCCCCATTAAGATGCAGCCCATCCCTAGCATAGAATCTGTAGCCAACTGAAAAGTCGGCCCAATTCTCCAGGAACCCAAAACCCTCTTTCCTACACCAATTCCTGAGCCACCTGTTAACCTCCCTGATCTCTCTTTGCCTCTCTGGTGTGGCTCGTGGCACAGGTAGTATTTCCGAAAATACCACCTTTGAGGTCCATGCTTTAAGCTTACAACCTAATTCCCTGAAATCATCTTTAAGGACCTTCCACCTACCTCTAACTTTGGCACAAATGACAATGTGTACAATGACCGCTGGGTCCTCCCCAGCCCCTCCCAGTAATCTGTCAACCCGATCAGCGATGTGCCGAACTCGAGCGCCAGGAAGACAACACACTGTTCGGCGATCCCTGTCTTTGTGACAGATTGCCCTATCTGTCCCCCTAATAATTGAGTCCCCCACTACCAGTACCTGTCTTGCCTGCCCTGCACTCCTATTCCCCCCCTTACTGTAGCAGACACTCCTCTGGTGTTCAGAGGTCATGCCTTGCTGTAGCAATGCTACCCCTGTAATGACATCCACCTCATCTGCCAAGTTTGCAAACCTATTGGGGTGTGTCAGTTCAGGACTAGCCTTCCTAGCACTTTTCCCTTTACCCCCCTTTCTAACTGTCACCCAGCTACCTACCTCACCATCCTGCCGCTCCCTACTACGATCCTCCCCCACATCTGACCCAGCAAGCTGCTGCTCAGTGAGCAGCAGACTCCTTTCCATATTGCTAATGCATCTCAGAGTTGCCAGCTGCTCATTTAGATCCAGTAATTGGGCTTCCAAATGTGCAACTTGCTCACATCTCGAACAACAGTATGCACCCTCGAACGGCTTTTCAAGGACTGCATACATGAGACAAGATGTACACTGGATCGCATTAGCAATAGTGGAGCACATTTTCTAATGGGGATAGCACTAAACAAATGTTAAGTAATTAAACAACTAAATACAAACAATTCTACTCACACTTACTTTTGCTCACACTTTGCTCACTCACGCTCACAATGAAGAAGACAGGCTAATTGTGTGAAGGCTTTTTCCTGTTCGACACCCCAGGGACCAAAAAAAGCATCATTATCACCTTTTAAAAGATCATACAAAGGTCTGGCTTTGTCAGCAAAATTTTCAATGAAATCCCTTGAGTAATTTACAAGTCCTAAAAAATGTCTTAGTGCCTTGTGTGATGTCGGAATTGGAAGGGATGCGATTGCCTCAATTCTGTCCTGTAGGGGTCGCCGTGTACCTGGATTTAGCAGAACTCCTAAAAACCTGACCTCAGTCTGCATCAGCTTGACCTTTTTGGTATTCAGTTTTAAACCTGCATCATGCAGCAGCTCAAACAATTCTGCAAGTAGTCATGTGCAACTCCTTGTCCTCTGTACTCAGCAATATATCGTCCACGTATTGCAATAAACATTCCGGACGAGAAAATTTCGACAAAACGTTTGCTGGCGCCTGATGAAAAATGCTTGGCGACATACTAGCACCTTGAGGAAGCCTACAACATACAAATTGTTGATCCAGGTGGTTAAATGCAAGCCTATATTGACAACTTTTCTCAATCGGTATACTGAAGAAACCATTACTGATATCCAATACTGAGAAATACTTTGCCTTTGCATTCAATCTCGACATCATGTCATGTGTATCAGCTACAATCGGTGCAACATTGGGAGTAAACTTATTGAACATCCTCAAGTCCAACAACGTCCGATAGCTACCATCGCTTTTCAGAACACACCACAATGGATTGTTACAAACAGAATTTGCCTTACGTATCACACCTTGAGCCAACAATTCCTGAATAATTTTAGACATCGGAGCAACTGACTCTGGAGGCAACTTATACTGACGCTGTGGAGGCAGATCTCGGCCTTCAATTTTAACAACAACATCCTTCATAGTCCCAACCTCATTTCTGTACTGAGCCCATAAAGAAGGAAACCGCTGTACTATCTCAGTCAATACTTCATCACCACCAGTTTCAGGCCACAAATGATCTGCTGACACTACATCGGTCAAACAAATGGTCCCGACATGACTATATTCATTTGGATCAATAAGTACCGCCTTAGAACCGTTAGAGTCTTTCCAAACTGTTTTGTTACCCAAATCAATAATCCAGCCATGCTTTTCCATAAAATCAGTGCCAATTATATTCTCAGTATCCTGACAACACCAAATATCCATTTTCGTTTTAAAAAAAACAGGTATTTCCAAAGAAACATCCTGCGCTAATGTCACCTTTGTTCCATTTTTACCACTGAAACCAACAATTGTACATACAGGGGAATCTGGCTTTAAATGTAAATCAACATTTGTGACACTCAATTGTGCACCTGTATCAAGGAGAAATGTTACTTTCTGACCTTCAAGATTTACCTTTAAAAATGGTCGACCACAGCTATCCATTGAAACTCGAGTAACAAATTCCAGTGGATGGAGCCTGGGCACCGGCTTTGCTAGTCAGGATGATGGAGAAGGGAGAAGAGCAGCAGGTGTCTTGCTCCTTCCATCCAATCCCTGTATGGTCATTTCCCTTATTTGTCTGGTCAGAGGTGCATATGGTGATTGGTTATTTCTGTTGTCAGTATGAGTGGGCGTGTATGAAGGTGGAGGTGCTGAAGATGGGGGAGGCGCACTGGATGTGTTTGGCATCAGTCCATTTTCTTTACCCAGCCTTTCCTCAGCTCCCGCCCTCAGGAATTTCTTGCATTCCCACTTCAGATGTCCGGGTAGGCCACAGTAGTAGCAATGTATATTGCTCTTTCTGTTACCTCCCCCTGAATTCTTGTTTTTAGAATTCAACACCGGTCTTTTGTTTTTGGTCTGTTTTTCCTGGGATACTAATGTGTCAGTGGTCCCCTCTATCATGGCTATTTTTGACTTTACCTGATTTTGCTTCATTCGTCTACGTATTCTATCAATAAATGACGTCGCCTCTTGTAGATTGTCCATCCTAGAAGCAATTTCGAATGAAGCAGGGTCCAAATATTTAAACTTTTTAACAAAGGCCTTGACCATGGAAGTCGGTTCTTGATCAGGTCCGATTTCCATTATCAAACGATACCCTTGTTCGAATTTCACTAAAAATACGAATGGATCCTCCTGTATGTGTGTCTTAAGGTTTTCTAACAATTCGACTGTTGGGGTAGACTCTCCTGTGGTAAAAAGAATTAACTGTCTCAGCCTATCTTCCTTTGTGTCATGGATCAGGTCATCGTGTTCGTTTGGCCTAGGTGTTGCTTGTAACCTTTTTGCCATGTGGGAGGGAAGCCATACCCTGAATATCTTATTTCTCTGTTCATTCGTCAGATTATATTTATCAGAATGTGACTCAAAAATGTCCGCATTATGAAAGGCGTCCATTTTATCATCATATTTGGGTATGTCTTTAATGATTTTCATTAATTGGTCATGGATTTTAATGTTAAGACAGGCTGCCTTATCATGTAACTTCTTTTTCCGCAGTCCCTCCTCATTTAGACTCTCGTCCTCAGCTGCGTCCAGCCGTTCCGGTATGTCGGAACCTGAGGCAGGTGATGCGGAAGCATCTTTCGTGTTCTGTCTCGTATTAACAGATACATATTTAATATCTTTCCGTAATTTTTATATTAAATCTGCTCTTGTTTCCAACTGATCCTCCAGATGTTCAATATGTTCTGCTAATATTGAACAATTTGGACAATCTGTTGTTTCTGCATCTGTGATGTGTGTATCTGTTGTATTGGGTGTATCTGTTGTATTGGGTGTATCAGTCACCATGCAGATGGTGTGTGCATATGGCTGTGCCCCACCCACCATGGAGTTGTAAGTGTAAACCATACCCAATACATTCTGTATCTTTTTCTGTAATCGTTTCACAGTAAAAAACTTCTTATCTAACTTAGCATTCTCAATTTCACATTGCCGGTACAGATTTGACCATAACTGTGCGTCAGTATGTGTATGGTCAAAAGAATACCCTACATTACTTTTTCTAGAATAATCATGAATGAAATCCATATCTCACCAATATGTGATGCATTGTCCTGGAATGACTCCAATCGTCTATGGGTCGATCGTCCTGGAATGGCTCCAATCGTCTATGGGTCGATGGTCCTCTGTGTCCTAAAAGGATTACCCTAGGGATCTCCTGGATTGGAAGTCCTCAGATGTCCGTCAAGGCCTGACACATACGACCTCCGTGCAGCTTGTCACGTCAAACCTCTCCAAGGTTCCGTGATGTAGACACAGTGTAACCTCTTTGCCTGCAGTCTTTGACAGAGATTTTACTCACTGACCCCCCTTCTCGGACAAAAGGCAGGGAATGACGTAAGAAAAAAAGGTCCCGCAGCAAAAGGCAGTGTGAAAAAAAAAATCACCATGCACAAAAAACAGCTGTGCCTCTCAATCATTCAGGCTGATGCTCGCCAAATATGTTAAAAACTACAGTTGACGTGACATATGCTAAGCCAGTATATTAATGATTGGAGCGAAATAGGTGCAAAAACATATGTGGATTTATTCAATAGAAGTTAAAGTCATTACAGAAAAGTAACTTCTTGTCTTTAGTTAGTGAAGAGAAATAAGAAGATAGAGAAAAAGAGTTCATTTGTCTTACATAGCTGTGATGTTATGATAAGCTGTCGTCTCTCTGGATCGTCTGGTTGAATTGTCCCATTCTACCTCTTCTTCTTCTTCTCACCCTTTGAAGTGTGGTCTGCTTTTATAATTCAAACCCCACCCCCTGATTCTCCTTATCTCTTTACATGGTCTTACAAGAACTAACTATCATTTTTAGTTAAGCATTATGTCCTATCACGTGATTCATAATTTGCAGAATAAGTGTCCTGCGCAGTGGAGACTTGTAAAACTAAACCACTTTACCATAGAATGTAAAATATATAGAACCCTTTTGAAGCTCGCTGACCCTTTGACCTTAGTGTAACACTAAGAAGACTCTCAATGCTAATTTCAGATCTTTGCTCAAATTCCAGATAGAATATAGCACTACGCTGTCAGCTTTGATGAACAATGTCAGATGGCTTTGGTTCTACCATGTCAAAGACTTTGGTTAGTAATTTCAACTCACAGGATCTCTTAAAGGGATGGGCGAAATACACACATTATATGAATGTATGTATTCAAGTTTATGAATCAAATCTCCATAAACTCACTATTTTACAACTTTTGTAGGTGGAAATAAAGGGCTTGCAATGTCTCCTCATGCGGTATGCTAGGGTATAACGATATGACATCGCTGGTTATCCAAAAAGAGTGTTCAGTCCAAGTCATTTTGTCCAAATTCTGCAATAGGCTCTTAGTATCTTTAATGTAGCCCGTGGTGCGTCTCATGAGCGGTTGAATAATGTGGTCTAGCCAGTCACTTAAATTACTGGTTAAAGAGCCAGTGCTGGCGACTATAGGCCTCGGGGGGTGGGGGGGATGGTATCCTTATGTGTTTTGGGAAGCCCCTGAAAAATAGGGCACACGGGCATATCAACAAGAAGATATTCATAAGTTTTTTTTATTGATAATTGCCCACTCCAAACCCTGTGACAGAATTTCCTGTAACTTAGAGAAGAAAGTCGATGTTGGATCATGGGGCAGGCGTCTATAAGTGGAACTAGCACATAAAATGGAGTTTACTTCTCTTTCATATAATGTACTGTCCAGTACAACCACCGAACCCCCTTTGTCAGCCCTCCGAATGTCCAACACACCTGCCCCCCTTTTTTGCAATTATGGCACCTCAGCCCCAACCCTGTCCTTGGTTTGTGGATCAGTCTATATTAGCAGCTTTTTGTCTAGCATAGGACACTTATGATTAAGGACTCTGTTGCTTTTATACTCGAAGTCCGAAATGAATTAAGTACTCCTATGTACTAATACAGTATCTTGCCCTCGGTCTTCATGCTACTTTTAATAATTCAATAAAGATCAAGATTGTTTTATCTTAAGAGGAATTCGTGCCAGATCCTTTCTTCCTTTCTACTGCTATTCACTTACTACCTTGGGGTCGTCCTCAGCCACGTCACCCTGTAGCATGGCATGGCTGAGTTCCCCTGTACAAACCTCCACTTAATTACCATGCACAACATTTGTAATCGCGTTCTGGATATCCACATTTGGGTCACATGACTTAACAGCGCTTGCATCACATGACTTATTGGATTGGAGAGGATCATCAGGGAGAAATTGTGCAACCTATCGTCCCAGATCAGTTCCCAATAAAACATTGGTTGATAGATGTTTGGACACCCCCACTTCCCTCCACCCTCTCCCAGCACCCCAGTCGAGGGAAACCTGGGCCATTGGGAAAGATTGGCGAACACCCCCAACCCCAGTGACAGTCAGGAGTTTTCCTGGGATAAAGTTTTCAGAAGGCACCAGTTCGGGGTGGATCAGGGTTCGGTCGGCTCCAGTGTCTTTGAGCCCCACAATGGGGGTTCTGCCCATGGTGACAGAGTGTTGGTTTTCGCAGGCCCTACCACTCGCCTCCAACACCAAAAAGACAGCTGCACTAGGCCCTTGGGCCTTGGATGTGGGGTTCCTCTTCTGCCTCTCTGGGCAAGCGGAGCTGAGTTGTCCAGGCTGGTTGCAGGAAAAACACCTGCGAGTGTCAGAGGTGGGCCGGGCACTGGTGGATGACACAGAACATATGGGAGGTCAGCTGGTAGGGGCAGAGGTGGTCGTAGTTGTCATCTTACCCTCTTTCCAGCTGGCGGTGCATGGCTTTCGCAAACCCGATGCACGGTTGACCTCATAGGTGTCAGCAATCTGTGCTGCTGTATTCGCATCCTTTGGTTCCCGGTCCATCACGAACTGTCGCATGTACACAGGAGACACGTGTAGGAATTGGTCCTTTACCATCATGTCCTTTATCTGCTCACCAGTTGTGGCAGACAGTCCTTGGGCCCATTGGTTAAAGTTGGTTCGAGGCCCATCCACAAAGTCTCTGTTGCTGTTGTGTGGTCCACGTTGGAGGGTCCGGAACTTTTTGCGGTACATCTCTGGAGTCAGCTGATACTTCCGTATTAGGACCTGCTTTATGGCACCATAGTCTCCACTCTGCTCTTGAGGGAGACTGGCAAACGCCTCCAGGGCCTTGCCTCGCAGCCCTGGGGTTAAGTATCGTGCCCATTGTGCTGGGGGCAACTGGTACTGCAAGCAAGTCTTTTCAAATCCCCTCAGAAAGGTGTCAAAATCCCCGTCCTTTTCCATCACAGGAAAGTGCTCCGGTCGGGGCTTAAAGCTGCTGGCATTACTGGACTCATCGTTCAGTGAGGAGAATGTCTGCTGACGGGCTCGGAGGACCTTCAATTCATGGAATCTCTGGGCTTGACGCTCGGCTCTCTCAGCCTCTCGCTCTGCTCTCTCAGCCTCTCGCTGGGCCTGGCGCTCAGCAAACTCACGCTCTGCTTGGCGTTCTTTTAGCACAAACTGTAGCTGCGTTTGAAAGTCACATTCTCCCAGCTGCTGCAGAATCATCGGCAAGTAAGAGTCCATTCCACTCCAGGAGCTGGTGTTGCTGCCAGACCCCCGGAATCAGACAGTTCTGCAGACCGTCCTGGAGCTAGGTCCGTGTCAAGGTCTCCTGGTGCTTCGCTGGTCCTTTGCTCTTGGGCCACATCGCGCTGGTCTTTGAGATCATTCTCCAAGGCACAGATTAGCATCTCTTTGGTCTTGTTGGACCCATTGAGGCCTCGCTCCTCACACATTTGGATCAGCACAGCTTTCTCATGCTTTTTATAAGCAGCTGCCATTTTAGCAGTCACTTGCCAAATAAAAGATAGGATAGAAAAACAAGAGAGGGGAGGGGGTAACTGCTACCCGTAAGTATTGTTCCAGGTATATTTATGTATAATCTTTGTTTATTAAGAAATATGCAATACAATAAACAAGGAAAAAAGCATGGATTCGAATATCACATACAAATTTGACCAACAAATCAATTCCTTAGTATAGAAATGAATCATGTAGACATATATTTTTCTTGAAAGTAGCAAGAGGCAAAAACAGAGGGAAGGGGAGAAAGGAAGAGAACAAGCATATCTCATGCCCTGTAAAATACAAATGTTGTCCCCCCCACCTATCAACATTTATTTGACTCTACTCCCTCTGTTTACTTAGGATAGGGTATTATTTCAATACCAAAATGAGAGGGAATCTACAGAACCACCTAACTCATAAACTCGAACATTAGGCACTAAGAATGTAACTTAAAGCCAGGGAGCAGGGTGGTAGAAAAAGGAGAAAAGAACACAACATAGAGAGGGGAGGAAGATGGAGGGGGAAGGTGGGAAAGTCCAAGGGGAAGGGATGTCCATGTTCCCCTAGGTGCGGCTGTTGGAACAACTAGGCCCGGCAAGTATTCCCCATCTATTCAAGGACCAAACAGTTCTCTATACACATTTGTCCCTTTGAATAGGATCCATGGTTGCCAAATCTTTAAGAATCTTTCGCTGTCCTCTGTCGCCTTCGCGGAAAGCTCCTCCATATAACATATGGAGGAGAGTTCCTGCTGCCATTCTTGCATGGAAGGAGACGTTGTCTTCCGCCAGTGTCTAAGCACCACCGAGCGGGCTGCCGAGAGACAGAATCTAAGTAAGTCTCCTTTTTGTGTCTTAATTGAGCCGGGCAACATGGACAGCAAAGAGATCTGTGGGGAGGGCAACACCCTCTCTACAGAAATTATGGTATATGTCCGAAACATGGTATATAGATGTCCGAAACATCTCTAGCCAGAAGGGTTTAATCAGCGGGCAGTCCCACCAAATATGTAGCATTGTCCCCGGAGACCTTCCACACCGCCAATACAGCTCAGACACAGAGGGGAAAATCCTATGCAGCTTCACTGGGTATAGGTACCATCTTGATAAGATTTTATAATTCTTTTCTTTCGCATAGCCTGCTGTGGCCAACTTATGGGTAAACAGATATGCTTTCTGTTTTTCTTCCTCAGAAAAGGTGGTGCCCAGGTCTATCTCCCATTGTGACATGAAGTTTGGATCCGCATCTGCCTCTGGGGCCGCCTGACTCAATAATTTGTAAATTAATGAAATGAAGTGAGATGGTGGGGATTTTTGCATGAACAACCCTTCAAATGATGTCAGAGAAAGGTTGGGTAAATGTTTCCATTTTCTCAATCTATTGCTTACAAATGAGTATAACTGTCTGTACTCTATCCATGATAATAAACGGGAGGGGGGGGGGGTCCAGACCCTGGAGATCCCCAAAGGACATAATGTCATGTCCTTTTAGTACATGGTAAATCCTAACATCATCTTCCATTTCCCAGCGCAGAAAGGTGGAACGGGCAAATCCCGGAGCAAATTCCGGGTTGGAAAAGATCGGGATGAGCAGAAGTAGAGGACCAGACAATGAGCTTTTTTGTCGGGTCCGATCCCATTCTTTTAGTGTGGCCTTTGCCAAGAAGTCAGCCGTAGGCAACTTCACTCCCTCTCGTGACTCCAGCCAAGGTAGATACCTCAGGGGAACCTGCGCTCCCCCTTGTTCTAATGCTACCCATTTCTTATGATTGGCAAAAAAGTGCCAGTCGAACATGCGCATTAATAGAGTAGCCTGGTGGTATCTGCGGAGATCTGGTAGTCCAGCCCCTCCCCTGTCGATGGGTCTGGTTAGGGTATGATATTTTATTCTCGCCCTCGAGTGTCCCCATACAAACTTAATCAAAGCCGATTTGAGTGTGCGGAAAAAGCTAGCGGGTTGCGCCAAGGGAACCGCCTGAAAAACATATAGGAACCGTGGGAGTACGTCCATCTTGAAAGGATTGATACGTCCAAACCACGAGATAGGTTTTTTGTGATATGATAGGAGGTCTTTAAGTGTGCGTGTCAATAGGGTTTGATAATTTAACGAGTAAGAGAGAGAAAGGTCAGCCGAAAGAAAGGTCAGCCGGAATCTGTATGCCCAAATATTTAATTGCTTTAGTTTGCCACCGTTCCAGGTACATTTAAACACCGAATTCGATCCTCAAAACTGTTGCAAGTTTTTTAGTGAAAGGGATGATTGCTCAAACCAGATCACTTAGGGGTACTTTGCACATTACGACATCGCAAGCCGATGCTTACGATGCTGAGCGCGATAGTCTCCACCCCCGTCGCAGCAGCGATATCTTGTGATAGCTGCCGTAGCGGACATTATCGCTACGGCAGCTTCACATGGACTTACCTGCCCTGCGACGTCGCTCTGGCCGGTGACCCGCCTCCTTCCTAAGGGGGCGGGTCGTGCGGCGTCACAGCGACGTCACACGGCAGGCAGCCAATAGAAGCGGAGGGGCGGAAATGAGCGGGACATAAACATCCCGCCCACCTCCGTCCTTCCGCATAGCCGGCGTGAGCTGCAGTGACGCAGGTAAGCTGATGTTCCTCGCTCCTGTGGCTTCTCACACAGCGATGTGTGCTGCCGCAGGAACGAGGAACAACATCGTACCATCGCTGCAGCTACATTATAGAAATGTCGGACACTACACCGATGATACGATTACGACGCTTTTGCGCTCGTTAATCATATCATAAAGGATTTACACACTACGATATCGACAGCGACGCCGGATGTGCGTCACTTTCGATTTGACTCCACCGACATCGCAGCTGCGATGTCGTAGTGTGCAAAGTACCCCTAATGCTCTATATCCCACCGCTGCCACCAATTTGTCATGAACAGCCGGGGGGGTCACTCAGATATCCCGCAGCTGTTTGCTGAATTGTCACAGCCACGACTACTCTCTAGCACCCCTCTTGCCGACAGGCCACTTTTGGTACTGCAGGACAATGAACAGAATGAGGCTGCTGAGCTAATAATGCCAAATATTGAAGGTCTCACAGCAAGGGTAAATGTATATATCACCGATTTCCGCTAATGGAATATATATATACCTCGGTACCCTTAATGATAGCACTCCAATAATTCTATGCAATAATAATTACGCTGCCACCACTGAACGTTTCACAGGCAGTTTGGGTACCCGTTACAGATAGCATAAGGCCCTTCGGGTTTTTGGATTCGTATATAAAGCATGAGGAAAGAAACTATTACATTTTATATATTTAATCCGAAAATAGGCAGTGTTTCAAAAAATCTACAAGAATTTACACAAGGGAACAATACAAACGCAGTATAGACAGTTACATAAAAATAAAAGGTATAAACGTGAAACTTACTAAACTCGTGCCATAGATGTGATGTCTGAATTAAGGGAGGGAGGGACTCCAAGAGAAGAAGATGGTAGAAACGGCCAGCATCACAACTTACTGATGCCCTCCAGTACTGACTGCCCCCATCTAGGAGCTAGTCGCTTTTCCACCTTCAGGTAACCCCCCTCTCTGTGACCTCATTTTACAGTCTCTTGTGGGCTGTGCCGAGATTGTCACAACGTTCTTTAATTCTAGCTTTTCACATATCTTTGCCCCTGGGCCACACAGGTGAAAGATATTAGCGTCATATTTTATATCTCGATTTTACATTTACATAGATACCAAACACAATGCATCTAGTATGATTTTACTGGCCAATACTCATTTGTTGTGCTACCAGCGATCTTCCCGTGAAGCTAAACGGTGCGCTGGGTTCAGCATGCTACAGGGATTCTGGCAATATGCTTTTAATTTTTCTAGTATTAACGTAGCACTTAAAAACTGTTTTTAGAAGTTTTCCCTCCAACAGAACAAAGGGATGTCTTTCTATGCATCCCTTGGCTGCAGCTCTACCATCACCCAAAGTCATAAATACCTAGACTTTTAGGCCGATCAGATAATCTTCATGACGATTTGTGGCTGATGGCAGAGAGGGGGTGAGGACCCTTCAAGAGTCTTACATGACACACATTGAGGCACATACACCAGGTGGGAGGACACAACCTCAGACAGATGACAGCATAGTACTGCGTAGGTCAACCCGCAGCAATTTTGGTCAGCTCCCATTACGGTATAGAGAAAGTACAGTTTAGAAGGAAGTCAGTCTAAAATGTCTTTATGAAAAGTAATGTTTAACATGTTTTAAAGTTAAGTAACGTTCAAGAGATTGTGCTCGCAAGGACTGTTGCGAGAACTTGTTGAAATATGTTTTAGCACCTGGTTACGTGCACCTTAAAAATGGACCACAGACTATAAACTGGCTATAGCCACAAACTCTCGCATTGTAAAAAGTTACCTCAGTGGTACCAACCCTCAGTGTGTGCCTGTTTATGGGGCATGGCTCTGCACCACCAGGGAGCATGCCTGTTTATGGGGCCTGCTCTCCAACACCAAGGGAGCACGCCTGTTTATGGGACCTGCTCTCCAACACACGGAAGCTGGTACGCCTGTTTATAGGGCCTACCTTACGCTACCTTCCTCAGGATAGGAAGATTGGAGGAAAGGTCTGGGATACAGATTGCCCAGACCTGGTCACCAAAGGGACCGGTGACCTGCCTCCTGGAAGTTTTTGGGTGGGACCAGGACTTTTGGGTGGTGGTGGAATGGTACCTGGTATGTTTTAAATGTAAATAACTCCCCTGTGTGGGAAAAGTTTGTATTTATCCTTTTCTTGTCTTTGCAGCCTGAGGACGTGCTGTTGATAACCAAGGGGGAATGTGGCGCCCCTGCCCTGGTCAGGCACCACTGAGTACTGCACCCATGCTGGGACAGTGCTTCCAGGTAATTTCAAAGGCCAGAAAGGGGTGTGTACGCTCAGACACATAGCAACCAGGTCTCCCACACCATTAGATGTGACCCTTGGGTAGCCTCTGGAAGAGGCTAGCTTTCAATTCTTGTCAAGGGTGTAGAGGAGGGGCTAGAAGCTAAGCTGCAGTGGCTGTCAGGAAAGTAGGTGGAGCGAGCCAGTCTGAGAGCAGTGAGCGTGGTTGCTAAGAGACGCAGGCGCGCGGAAACTCTAGTCAGACCCTGCACGTGAAGTAGCTGTTAGCGGGGGAGAACGGTTACCAGAGAGTCAGTCAGAAAGACACCTGAAGAGAGGCAGTCGAGTACGGGGACTGCTGGATGTCCATTTATTGATCTGCTAAACCTGTCGGTGAGGGTACTGGAGGTACCTCACCAACAAACTAGAGTCTGAGCCTCAGCAGCAACAGGCGGACCCATAAGGAGACAGAGCCTGTAGCCATCTCACCTGGTCCACGCTACCGGCAAACAGACCAAAAAGGGGAGAAAAGGCAGTAGCGACTTCCCTGGATAGACCCCACGGTACTTCAAGTCAGGGGTTATACGAAACAAGAAGTGCTAGGAAGGCGAGTTAATGGTTACCCTCAGATCGGCCTGAAGGATTTCTTGGTTCCACCTGGTTTAATCTCAGCCTCGCCCGGGTACCTCACAAAACATCCAAAAGTGAGTAAAAACAAGTTGAAAGACTTTCTGGACTGAGACTGAGTTATTCTGGGACCTGTTGTTCTACACACCCGAGCCCCTGGGGCCAGCCTCACTCATGGGAGGCCACACCATCCGACTGCAGACTCCATCAGCCCCAGACACTCGTTAAACCTGCAGTCACCCATATCCCTGACCGCAAATCGTGAGTGGCGTCATGACTCCTATATAAATAAACCTGACATACCTGTAGCCAGATATACCCAAAGTGAAGACCCTGTGGCGTCCCTGAAGGATGGGGTGATGTCCCTGGGGTGACTGCTGCAGGTGGGCTCCACACATAGATGGGAACTATATGGGGAGAGGAGGCCGCATAGATGGGAACTATATGGGGAGAGGAGGCCTCATAGATGGGAACTATATGGGGAGAGGAGGCCGCATAGATGGGAACTATATGGGGAGAGGAGACGGCATAGATGGGAACTATATGGGAAAAGGAGCCATATGGGACAGGATCTGCAGGGGAAAAGGAGCACATGGGATGAGATCTTCTGGGGAAAGAGGCCATGATGGTATCTGCAGGGCAAAGAGGCCATAATGGGATGGGATGTACAGGGTAAAAAAGAGGCCATAATGGGATGGGATCTGCAGGGGGAAAGAGGCCATAATGGGATGGGATCTGCAGGGGAAAAGAGGTCATAATGGGATGGGATCTGCAGGAGGAAAGAGGCCATAATGGGATGGGATCTTCAGGGGGAAAGAGGCCATAATGGGATGGGATCTACAGGGGAGAGAGGCCATAATGAGATGGGATCTGTAGGGGGAAAGGAGCCACATGGGATGGGATCTGTAGGGGGAAAGGAGCCACATGGGATGGGATCTGTAGGGGGAAAGGAGCTACATGGGATGAGATCTGTATGGGGAAGGTCATCCAATCCAATTTTAGCAGGGCTCCTTTAGTAATAATTTTTTAAAATTGTAAATAAACATTTAATACAATATGACTGACAGTGACTCGAACAACTGGTACTGGACAGGAGAGTGAAGATATAGGAGGGTAAGAAGGGGAAAGAAATTTTACTTTAAACTACTTATATTTTTTAGTCGAGGAAAGTGCATGAAAATGGGTGTGGTTAACAAAATGGGTGTGGTTACAGAATGGGTGTGGTTTTCAAATGGGCAGGGTTTACAGAGAACCTGTTGTTAAAAATTTGAATCCCACCTCTGACAGACACATGCCAAAAAGTGGACCCGTTACATGGCATCTACATTCTGCTGCAGCCTGTCTGCCTGATGTTCCACTGTTAACTTGAAATGTTGCAGGCACAGGAGCCACATGGTGACTCGAGCATTCTTTTTCTTGCCCTGACTTATCCATGTAAGAGGAGAATGATCGGTTACCAAGCGAAATGTCCTCCCCAGCAAATAATAGCGGAGAGTCTCGAGTGTCCATTATATAGCCAGGCACTCCCTCTCCACTATACAGTACCTGGTTTTGCAGGAAGTAAGCTTCAGGCTCAGAAAAACAATGGGATACTCTTCTCCGTTGATTTCCTGAGACAGCACTGCACCCAGATCCACCACTAAGGCGTCAGTCTGTATGATAAACCGTTTTATTTTTTTTTAAAGTCGGGCGTAATGAGAACAGGTATTTCACACAATACTGCCTTCAACGACCCAAAAGCCTTCTCAGCCTGATAATTCCAGCGTACCATTACAGACTTCTTCCCTTTTAGACAGTCCGTCAAGGAAGCTGACAGTGTGGCAAAGTCGGGAATAAACCGCCTATATTACCAAACCACACTCAAGCAAGATCTTACTTGTTTTGTTCTGAGGGGACGGGGCCAGTTATTAATTACCTCTATTTTGTCTACATGGGGTTTGATGACTCCTCGCCCAATAACATACCAAAGAAACCGAGCTTCTTCCACCTCTAGGGTACATTTTTTTGGATTGGCAGTTAGCCCTGCTTGTCGCAGAGTTCACTACTGTCTGAACTTTTAGCAAGTGACTCTCCCAATCTACACTAATAACCACAATGTCATCAAGGTATGCAGAGGCGTATTGGCGATGGGGATGGAGGACGACATCCATTAACCATTGGAATGTCACTCGTGCACCATATAAAACCAAAAGGTAATACCTTATACTGAAACAGCCCTTCAGGCATTACAAAGGCTGTGTTCTCCTTGGTGACATCTGTCAGGGGCACTTGCCAGTACCCCTTTGTGAGGTCCAGGGTCGAAAAGTACCAAGCTTTCCCCAACCTCTCTATTAACTCATCCACCCGGGGCATGGGGTAGGCATCAAATTTTGATATTTCATTAAGTTTTCGGAAGTCATTACAGAACCTCAGTGTACTGTTGGGTTTAGTTATTAGGACTATTGGGCTGGCCCCTCACTCCGGGATTCCTCAATAACCCAGAGCTGTAGCATTGAGTTCACCTCTTCAGAGATGGCTTGTCACCGAGCCTCATGCACCCGATATGGCTTTAGTCAGACTTTGGCCTGCAGCTAAGTAACAATGTAATGTTTTCCTAGGGTAGTATGACCAGGAAGCTCAGAGAAGACATCAGTATTTCGACTTACAAACTCCCGGGCCTCCTGAACCTGTTTAGGAGACAATGTTTGTTATTTTGACTGTGGCGGAGGCTCCTACAGAAACCCCTGGTGGTAATGGAGCCTTTCCCGCAGTAAACACTGGCAGTGGATTGTCCCCATTGTCACTATCTCTATTCTTCCAGAACTGTAGCAAATTTACATGATAAATCTGTTCCGACTTTCTTCGCCCTGGTTAGAGTACTTTGTAGTTCATTGGTCCTACCTTCTCTATTATCTTATAGGGGCCCTGCCATCTTGCGAGGAATTTGCTGTCTACAGTGGGTTCAAGTATCAGCTTTCGGTCACCAGAGTTAAAAGTTCTTATCCGAGCGGCTGAGTTATAGACTCCTCTCTGTGATAGCTGTGCCGCCTTCATTTGCTCCCGTAAAAGTGGCAGAACCATCTCCATTCTCTCCTGCATTTTAGCGACATGTTCTACTACACTCTTGTGTGGTGTGGGCTGGTGCTCCCATACTTCTTTAGCTACAACTAAACCCATCAGCTCCACCTCTGGGAGATTAATTGACCTAAAATATGTATATAAACATATTACCAATAATCACAAAAACTGTTTATGATTAATTTTATTTTTATTATAGAAAATTACAAAAAACAGTTTATTATATTAAGATCATGTAAAACAATTCAAGCATATAAATCCAAAAAAGGAGGGGGCAGGACAGAAGTGAGGACACCAGTAAAAAGCCCAGAAGGGGCAGAGCCGGACATCAGAGCCCTCACAGACCCAATACAGAGATGGGCAATAATAATCGTGTAATAGCGTTTCTGGAGCACAGGTAGAAATAGCTGAATTAAATATAAGACTATGTACTATTAACCAGACGGACACTAGGTGGCACCAGAGCTCACATAGCAACCATAATGTGCCCGTCTGTTCCAGCGAGGATTTGAAAGTACCGATCTCCAGACTTACCCATAGTAAACACGTGTGGGGCTCAGATGTCGGGTCCTGTCCCTCGCCCGACGTACGTTTCGAGGTAATCTTCTTCGGGGGCCATGGGAGAAGTGGAAGAATGTGTGTTTTAAATAGTGTGGATGCCGAAAATGAGTGCATGTGATAGGCGGTCGTATGCACACATGACCACCGCCCTCCGACCATTCCAAGGGAAGAATGGGTGGGAGGAAATCCTCCTGACGTCACATACCCATAATTCCCTTTTAGGGAAGCCTCTTCGGCCGGAGTCAGAGTGCAAACGCCCACCACTTGCACTCAAGTCCACCATGTTAAGTGTGGGCAAATTAAATGTCAAACCGACAAGGGGAAATAGGTATAATTCCAGATATAAAGATTATGCATATATATACATATACATACACATATAAATATATATACATACATATACATATATACACACATCACACAGGGAGAAAAAAAGAGCACAATTGATGTTGAGCCCCTAATGAAATATAACTATGGATCCCTCAAACATATATCAAATCAGTAAATTAATCCAAGAGTCCATATATCCAGTATATAACATTCACAATGAAATAATGCAACTCCCTGAACCAACTATACACCTCAATATATCATTCAATTGCATAGATAACAACAACAACAGAACGAGATAAAATCAGATTCACATTTTCTATCCTTGTCAGTTTATTGGACAAGTAACATGGGTGGCAGTCCATCAGAGTACCCTAAGAATGAAGAATCAAAAAGAAAGAAAAAAGGAATAGAAAAAATAAAGATTAAAAACATGATAAAAATCACGAAAAAAACACACAAAAATACATTGAAGGACTAACGGAGGATCACTCAATATTACAGAAATGGGGAAAAGATAATTTTTCATTTAAGCCATGTGGAGACATTGTCCCTAGGCGTACGATCCAGCGGCACTCCAGCTGCGCCAAGATCCGTTTCTTATTACCTCCTCTCGCCCCAAGTTGAACTTGGTCGATTCCTCTGATTTTGAGGTTTGTAGGATCACAGTTATGGCGCAGCTTGAAGTGGCGCGGGATCGTCCTAAGAGATTCTAGATCTTTCACTTCCTGTGCCGCAATTATATTTCTGACGTGTTCCCTAGTGCGGACGCGGAGTTTCCTAGATGTCAATACGATGTATACCAAGTTGCAACCGCACACGGCATAGTAGATGACGTGTGTGGTGTTGCATGATATAAAACTCCTGATTTTATACTCCTTTGAGCCGTCCGCAGTAGAGAACACGTCTGTACGAACCAGATTGCGGCACGCTAAACAGGATCCGCATGGAAAACATCCCACTCTGGGACTACCACTGCCGAAGAGGGGAGGAATCTTTGGCACATAATGGCTCTTGACCAATTGGTCTTTCAGATTCCTTCCTCTTCTGGCAGTCAGCATAGGACGATCTGTAAGAACATCTCTCAAAGACTGGTCGGTTTGTAAAACCGGCCAGTGTTTGTTGAGGATGCGTCTAATTGCACCCCACTGATTGTTATATGTCGAGATGAACCGTATCTGGGGTGGTCCTAGTTCTTCCCTCCGTACTCTAGGTAATAAATCTGTACGTGGGGTGTTTTTGGCTCTCTGGTAGCCTGCCTTGATACATCTATGGCTGTACCCTCTGTCAAGAAATCTCTCCCGCAGACTGCCCGCCTGATGTTCAAAAAAGTCATCATTTGAGCAGATCCTTTTTAATCTCAAAAATTGGCCTGCTGGAATGGCTCTTATGGTCGAGTCTGCATGGGATGATGAGGCGTGGAGCAGGGCATTCACTGAAGTCTCCTTTCTAAATAGGTCAGTCTGTATGAACCCATCACCTGCATTTAGCACCCTGATGTCCAAAAAATCGACCGAATCCCTATCCATCCTGTAAGTCAGTTTGATGTTATATGGGTTGTCATTCAGGTCTGTCATGAAGCTGTGCAGTTCTGAACCGGTACCCCTCCAGATCATAAAGACATCATCTATATATCTATACCAGCACTGCGCATGGGACGCGGCCGGCACGCCATCGCCGAAGACCCCCCTCTCCCAAAAACCGAGAAAGAGGTTTGCGTACGACGGCGCACAGGCCGCGCCCATCGCAGTGCCCCGCTCCTGGAGGAAGTACCGGTCTTTAAATAGAAAAAAATTGTGTGTCAATATGAACCGCAACAGCTCCAAGATCAGACCCTGAATGTGTTTGTCCCAATTGCTCATGGACAGATAGAACTCAGTCGCCATTAGACCATCCGAGTGCCTTATGCAGGTGTACAGGGTCTCAACATCCGCCGTTACCAATAGAGTTTCCTTGTCCACAGGGAGACCATCAAGTCTACGTAGGGCGTCCGAGGTGTCCCTGACATAGGAGGGCAGAGTTTCCACAAGTGGATGGAGATAATATTCAATAAATTTACAGATTGGATCACTCAGCCCTCCAATGCCAGAGACAATCGGACGCCCCAGTGGACACTCCAGATTTTTGTGGACCTTTGGTAGTAAGTAGAATGTTGGCACGACCGGATGTTGAGAAAAGAGACCATCGAAGACTTTTTTAGTGATAGTGCCCTGCGTCACAGCCCCATCTAAGATCTTAAAAAGTTCAGCTGAGTATTTCTCAAGGGGGTTCCCAGAGAGCTTAGAGTAAGAATCCCTATCCATTAATTGCCTGAACGCTTCGCGTTCGTACATAATTACTGGCCAGACCACCACGTTTCCACCCTTGTCCGCAGGCTTAAAAACTACTCCCTCCATGTTCTTCAATTCCCCCAGGGCTTTTCTCTGTGTATAAGTAAGATTATGTTTAACCCCTTGTTTTTTAAGGGACATGAGATCTTTTGTAACGAGCTTATTAAATATTTCAACCTGAGGGGATGCTGAGAAGGGGGGAAACGTGGTGGATCTGGGATAGATGGATTTAGGGAACCTATCTCTATCCGTACCTGCTGATTCCGCCTCCAATTCCACCAGTATTCTAATGGCTTCCAATTCTTCCCTTGTGAAGGAGTGCGTGTCCAAAACTCGCCCAGCATGTAATTTATGCAGAATCAACTTTCGGGAGAACAAATTCAGGTCCTTGACGACTGTAAAAAAGTCATAATTAGTATCTGGGGCAAACGTTAGGCCCAGTTTAAGGACCTCCATCTGTGCCCCCGATAGAATGTGGTTTGATAAGTTTATTACCTCCAAATTGCCCTTCTTACTCCTCGTCTCCATCACAGGGGGAGATATTAACTTCCTTTTAGACCAATTTGAATCCCTGGTCTTATACTTATTTTTGATCTGTCTCGGACCACCCAATCTTTCAACAAAATCTACGTCCGTGCTTCTCCCAGCAGGGGTTTCATCTTCCATTGATGAGGCAGAAGAAAAAGAATGTGACCTAGACTGTGGTCCATTTATCCTTCTGTTAAGATTTTTCCCCCATCTATAGACATGATTACTCTTGTAATCAGCAGAGTCTCTTTGGTATTTTTTAGTTTTTGTTGTTATTATCTCTTTTTCCCATTTTGAGAATTCTTTTTCCAAATCAGTATTGAGTACGGACATTGCCTCTTGTGAAAGAAGTGTAAATAGTTGACCCTGGATAGATTCAATTTCAGCTTCCAGGGTCGCTATGGATTCCGTATTGGACTTAATAAGTAGATGCATAAAATTTCTTGAGCAATTTGTGGCTACATCTTCCCACTCTTTTTTAAAAGTATCATCAATACTATGCAATGTCGGGAAGAGTTGGACACGCAGACCTCTGGGTATGAAATTTTTGTTTATATACTTTTCCATAAATGTTTTGTTCCACCATATTCTGTTTTTTTGATGTAGTAATTGTTTTAATTTAATAATCAGATCCTCCGAAATCCCATCACTTAAAATCAATTCAGTGTCCTCACTAAAGACCTGGTCAATTTTGGAAAGCCATGACTTCTCACGAGCTTTACGATCCATTTGCCCTTGCAACACTGCTGTGAAAAAACACAGTAAAACACAATTAACAACACAAGTAAGGGGGGATTGGAATCTCATTTTTAGTCATCAGGTCACTCCCTAACAATACATTTAAACCCATCAGCTCCACCTCTGGGAGATTAATTGACCTAAAATATGTATATAAACATATTACCAATAATCACAAAAACTGTTTATGATTAATTTTATTTTTATTATAGAAAATTACAAAAAACAGTTTATTATATTAAGATCATGTAAAACAATTCAAGCATATAAATCCAAAAAAGGGGGGGGGCAGGACAGAAGTGAGGACACCAGTAAAAAGCCCAGAAGGGGCAGAGCCGGACATCAGAGCCCTCACAGACCCAATACAGAGATGGGCAAAAATAATCGTGTAATAGCGTTTCTGGAGCACAGGTAGAAATAGCTGAATTAAATATAAGACTATGTACTATTAACCAGACGGACACTAGGTGGCACCAGAGCTCACATAGCAACCATAATGTGCCCGTCTGTTCCAGCGAGGATTTGAAAGTACCAATCTCCAGACTTACCCATAGTAAACACGTGTGGGGCTCAGATGTCGGGTCCTGTCCCTCGCCCGACGTACGTTTCGAGGTAATCTTCTTCGGGGGCCATGGGAGAAGTGGAAGAATGTGTGTTTTAAATAGTGTGGATGCCGAAAATGAGTGCATGTGATAGGCGGTCGTATGCACACATGACCACCGCCCTCCGACCATTCCAAGGGAAGAATGGGTGGGAGGAAATCCTCCTGACGTCACATACCCATAATTCCCTTTTAGGGAAGCCTCTTCGGCCGGAGTCAGAGTGCAAACGCCCACCACATGCACTCAAGTTCACCATGTTAAGTGTGGGCAAATTAAATGTCAAACCGACAAGGGGAAATAGGTATAATTCCAGATATAAAGATTATGCATATATATACATATACATACACATATAAATATATATACATACATATACATATATACACACATCACACAGGGAGAAAAAAAGAGCACAATTGATGTTGAGCCCCTAATGAAATATAACTATGGATCCCTCAAACATATATCAAATCAGTAAATTAATCCAAGAGTCCATATATCCAGTATATAACATTCACAATGAAATAATGCAACTCCCTGAACCAACTATACACCTCAATATATCATTCAATTGCATAGATAACAACAACAACAGAACGAGATAAAATCAGATTCACATTTTCTATCCTTGTCAGTTTATTGGACAAGTAACATGGGTGGCAGTCCATCAGAGTACCCTAAGAATGAAGAATCAAAAAGAAAGAAAAAAGGAATAGAAAAAATAAAGATTAAAAACATGATAAAAATCACGAAAAAAACACACAAAAATACATTGAAGGACTAACGGAGGATCACTCAATATTACAGAAATGGGGAAAAGATAATTTTTCATTTAAGCCATGTGGAGACATTGTCCCTAGGCGTACGATCCAGCGGCACTCCAGCTGCGCCAAGATCCGTTTCTTATTACCTCCTCTCGCCCCAAGTTGAACTTGGTCGATTCCTCTGATTTTGAGGTTTATAGTATCACAGTTATGGCGCAGCTTGAAGTGGCGCGGGATCGTCCTAAGAGATTCTAGATCTTTCACTTCCCGTGCCGCAATTATATTTCTGACGTGTTCCCTAGTGCGGACGCGGAGTTCCCTAGATGTCAATCCGATGTATACCAAGTTGCAACCGCACACGGCATAGTAGATGACGTGTGTGGTGTTGCATGATATAAAACTCCTGATTTTATACTCCTTTGAGCCATCCGCAGTAGAGAACACGTCTGTACGAACCAGATTGTGGCACGCTAAACAGGATCCGCATGGAAAACATCCCACTCTGGGACTACCACTGCCGAAGAGGGGAAGAATCTTTGGCACATAATGGCTCTTGACCAATTGGTCTTTCAGATTCCTTCCTCTTCTGGCAGTCAGCATAGGACGATCTGTAAGAACATCTCTCAAAGACTGGTCGGTTTGTAAAACCGGCCAGTGTTTGTTGAGGATGCGTCTAATTGCACCCCACTGATTGTTATATGTCGAGATGAACCGTATCTGGGGTGGTCTTCCCTCCGTACTCTAGGTAATAAATCTGTACGTGGGGTGTTTTTGGCTCTCTGGTAGCCTGCCTTGATACATCTATGGCTGTACCCTCTGTCAAGAAATCTCTCCCGCAGACTGCCCGCCTGATGTTCAAAAAAGTCATCATTTGAGCAGATCCTTTTTAATCTCAAAAATTGGCCTGCTGGAATGGCTCTTATGGTCGAGTCTGCATGGGATGATGAGGCGTGGAGCAGGGCATTCACTGAAGTCTCCTTTCTAAATAGGTCAGTCTGTATGAACCCATCACCTGCATTTAGCACCCTGATGTCCAAAAAATCGACCGAATCCCTATCCATCCTGTAAGTCAGTTTGATGTTATATGGGTTGTCATTCAGGTCTGTCATGAAGCTGTGCAGTTCTGAACCGGTACCCCTCCAGATCATAAAGACATCATCTATATATCTATACCAGCACTGCGCATGGGACGCAGCCAGCACGCCATCGCCGAAAACCCCCCTCTCCCAAAAACCGAGAAAGAGGTTTGCGTACGACGGCGCACAGGCCGCGCCCATCGCAGTGCCCCGCTCCTGGAGGAAGTACCGGTCTTTAAATAGAAAAAAATTGTGTGTCAATATGAACCGCAACAGCTCCAAGATCAGACCCTGAATGTGTTTGTCCCAATTGCTCATGGACAGATAGAACTCAGTCGCCATTAGACCATCCGAGTGCCTTATGCAGGTGTACAGGGTCTCAACATCCGCCGTTACCAATAGAGTTTCCTTGTCCACAGGGAGACCATCAAGTCTACGTAGGACGTCCGAGGTGTCCCTGACATAGGAGGGCAGAGTTTCCACAAGTGGATGGAGATAATATTCAATACATTTACAGATTGGATCACTCAGCCCTCCAATGCCAGAGACAATCGGACGCCCCGGTGGACACTCCAGATTTTTGTGGACCTTTGGTAGTAAGTAGAATGTTGGCACGACCGGATGTTGAGAAAAGAGACCATCGAAGACTTTTTTAGTGATAGTGCCCTGCGTCACAGCCCCATCTAAGATCTTAAAAAGTTCAGCCGAGTATTTCTCAAGGGGGTTCCCAGAGAGCTTAGAGTAACCCCTGGTGGTAATGGAGCCTTTCCCGCAGTAAACACTGGCAGTGGATTGTCCCCATTGTCACTATCTCTATTCTTCCAGAACTGTAGCAAATTTACATGATAAATCTGTTCCGACTTTCTTCGCCCTGGTTAGAGTACTTTGTAGTTCATTGGTCCTACCTTCTCTATTATCTTGTAGGGGCCCTGCCATCTTGCAAGGAATTTGCTGTCTACAGTGGGTTCAAGTATCAGCTTTCGGTCACCAGAGTTAAAAGTTCTTATCCGAGCGGCTGAGTTATAGACTCCTTTCTGTGATAGCTGTGCCGCCTTCATTTGCTCCCGTAAAAGTGGCAGAACCATCTCCATTCTCTCCTGCATTTTAGCGACATGTTCTACTACACTCTTGTGTGGTGTGGGCTGGTGCTCCCATACTTCTTTAGCTACAACTAGCAACCCCGGGGATGTCTGCCATACAATAGCTTGAAGGGCAAGAACCCCGTGGATTCCTGGGGCACCTCTTGCACAGCAAACAAGTATGGTAGCAAGAGGTGCCAGTTCATCCCATCCTTGGATACAGCCGTTTTTAACATGTTTTTTAATGTTTTGCTGAACCTTGCAACCAGGCCATCTGTCTGGAGCTGATAAACTGATGTGCGTAAATGTTTGACATTTAACAACTTGCTAAGTTCCTTTTTGATCTTTGACATAAATTGGGTTCCCTGGTCAGATAAGATCTCTATAGGAATTCGAGAGAACATGCCCATAATTTCCTTGGCTATGAGTTTAGCCGAAGTATGATGTAGAGGAACTGCTTCCGGATATCGGGTGGCAAAATCAAGAACTACAAGTATATGTTAGTGTCCCTTGGCAGACTTATTTACCGGACCCACTAGGTCCATGGCCACTCTTTCAAATGGTATCTCTGTGATCAGCAGTGGCACAAAGAGGCTTTGAAAGTGGGGCTGGGAACTGGTCACCTGACACACTGGACAGGAATCACAATACCATTTTACGTCTTCTTAAAAACCGGGCCAATAAAACCGCATGTCCACCATGTATGTGAGGATGGGCCAGGTCACTTACCATCCTGCGATAGGCCTGTGGCATCACCAATTGTTCTACCACCTCACCTCATATTTTGTCAACTCACCTCAAAGCATGGAAACCTGATATCCGCCCCTGGTTGTTGGGGTTCCCCATCAACAATTAACACATTTTTCCTGGCCCGGGAAAAATTAAGGTCTTGGAGTTGAAGTTGTGCTGTACCAAATCTGTCACCTGAGGCATTTCTGTCTGACAATTCAGGACCCGGCGGCAAGCCCTCTAGTTTCCCAGCCATTTCTCCATGAGGGTTGTCTCCCCCTCCTCAACTCGATTGGAGGTTACCCTTGCAGCCAACACCTCTTCCTCGGGTCCACAAGGCTTCTGCACTCCTTCTGTAAAACCTTCCATGGACTTTACTAACCCTGAATTGTGTTCTTTGAGTGTTATAACTGTTGGCCATAGGGCCGAGAATAGTGAAAAGTCCCTCCCAATTATCAGTTCATAATGTAGGTTTGCAACCACCCCCACTTCTTGGCATCGTCTCCTGGCAGGTGTATTTATTATCACTAGTGCAGTTGGATAGTCTTTTTTAAGTCCTCGTGAATGCTCATTACACCAAATTTCCTGCCTGTGAGCTCAGTGGTTTGCACCAGACTATCTCGCCGCACTAAGGGCACGAGACTCCCTGAGTCCAGTAGGGCCACTGCCGGGGTACCTTCCACCTCAACCCAACAAAGATGTCCAATATTGAGATCCTTTGCGGTGCTAGTCGCACAAACCCTTTGAGCATAATGGGACTGACGGTACCCAAAGTTAGTGTCCATAGGTTCAACCTGTTGGGGGTAGTCGGCTCTTACATGTCCTGGCTCCTGGCATCGCCAGCAGACAACGGGGGCATGTTTCCAGCCACATACATTTTGAATGTCCCTCTTTGGCTCTGTTGGACGGGATCAGGGTGGGTACATTCGGGGCTTTCCTGCCATCCTCCCCAGAGGCCCAACCCAGAGCTCCTCAGTAGCTCTGTACCCAGGGCTGGACTGGGATTAAAATTCAGCCCTGGCATTTGGAGGTGCACAGGCGCACTTGTCGCATGGTGAATAGGTAATATCTTTGTGCACTTTTAGATTGTGTAACACAACCATATTATATACAGTGTAGTCACAGCTGCGTCCAGTATTACAGTTCAGTCCTATTTATTGCCCTTAGTTGCAGGACCTGGTAAAGCCACTATTTTCCCTAAAGAGCTGGGTACCATAGATAATGAAGAGGATGCTGCACTCTCCATATAATGCTGCGACCTCGTCATATAGCTGATGGGCAGAATTGCAAATTATAGGATCCCTGAACTAGTATTGATGACCTATTCTACAGATAGGTGATAAGGAAGCTGTAGTTTTCACTGATGCTAATTTTGAATGCATACCACTTAGGGAATGTGCAATGACATTTTTGGGGGCAGGTCCCACCATGGAAACCACTATGAAAAATACTCAAATGAATGACCATATGCCTCTACTCGATGTGCAGAGGTTCAGGCTTTTTAGCATTTTTTTAACCACTTCAGGTTTCTAAAACCACCAAGCGGTTAAAAGAAGTGACCAATCCATTCTTCTAGTGTTTTCCACTCCGAAGACGTCTGTACTTTACAATGCAGATCAATCGGAATGCTCGGAAGATGCCCGGACGTCTTTTGTTGTGTTTACCATCGCATTTTCTTAAAAGTACAGTAAAAAATATGTGACAAAAACAATGGGAAAACACTAAAAGAAAAACCAAAGATGGTCAAAACCATTGTAAAAATATTTAGGAAATGACTGTAAAACTACACAGAAGATGGATCAGTAAAAAAAACGCCACGGTTTTTAGCATCTTCTGCATGAGAAACATGGCAGTTTTGCTTGAGTTTACAATACCTTGTGTGCACATTCCTGTACGTTTTCTGGTTTTGGAAACTCATTCCCTGCATTGTTTGTTTATTTTATTCACTCTCCCCAGGCCTGCTATTGTCTGCAGCGCTGATGTCACATCACAATGACAGCACTGCAACCAATCAAGGAGCTCAACAGCTAACTGATTGGTTACAGTGCTGCTGATGTGGTGTCAGAGATGCAGACAATTATAGATACCAGATGCAACAGCAGTTTGTATTTTTTATAACAAAAAAGATGCAGTCAGCATCATGTAAGGGGTACGCACATGAATATATCACTAGAACCAAATATTTAAGGAGGATTTGGACACATTCTGCTTAAAAAATGTGTAAACATATGCTAATTTACACTGTTTTTGGAGCAGAAACTGAGCAGAATCTTGCCAAATTCTCCTCATAATCTCAAAACAAAGTTTTTTGATTATTTTTAAGCTTTAACATAGCCATAAAACTTGTTTTGGATTGTCAAGTTCAGAACCACCATCAGCACATGAATGCCACACCAGAACCACTATCAGCACATGAATGTAGCATCAGAACCACCATCAGCACATGAATGAAGCTTCAGAACCACCATCAGCACATGAATGCCGCACCAGAACCACCATCAGCACATGAATGTAGCACCAGAACCAAAATCAGTACATGAATGAAGCTTCAGACCCATTATCAGCACATGAATGCAGCACCAGAACCGCCATCAGCACATGAATGCAGCACTATAACCACCATCAGCACATGAATTTAGCTTCAGCACCACCATCAGCACATGAATGCCGCACCAAAACCACTATCAGCACATAAATGTAGCTTCAGAAACACAATCAGCACATGAATGTAGCGCCAGGGCCACAATCAGTATATGAATATGCACCATAACGATCATCAGCACATGAATACAGCACCAGAACCACTATCAGCACATGAATGCAGCACCAGAACCACCACCAGACCATGAGTGCATTGCCAGAATCACCATCAGCACATAAATGCAGTGCCAGAACTACCATCAGCACATGAATGTTGCATCAGAACCACCATCAGCACATGAATCTGCACCACTCTCCTTAATATACCCCCACGCTGCTGCTCTCCTTAAAATCCCCCCAAGCTGCCACTCTCCTTAATATACCCCCAGACTGCTGCTTTCCTTAATATACCCCCCACACTGCCACTTTCTTTAATATACCTCCACACTTACACTTGCCTTAACATACCCCCACAGTGCTACTCTCCTTAATATAAACCCACGCTGCCACTCTCCTTAATATACCCCCTGCGTCACTCTCCTTAATATACTGCCACGCTGCCACTCTCCTTACTATCCCTCCAAGCTGCCACTCTCCTTAATATACCCCAACAGTGCTACTCTCCCTAATATACCCCCACACTGCCCCTTTCCATCAGTGGTACTCTCCTTAATATAGTAGAGAAGAAAAAAAAAAGGTTTTCAGCTCACCAGTTTGTTGTAAATTCAGCTGGATGAATGCTCCTGGACGATGCTCAGTAGAACAAGGGAGGCTGTAGACAATCAAAGTGAGGAGGTGCTCCGGCACAAAACGACCATGCAGACAAAAATTGTAAGAGATTAAAAAAACATCTTTAATTCCTAATAGTTAAAAAACATGGTGAGAATAAAATTTCCTATGATTGACGCGTTTCAGACGTTGGGTCTTTAGTCATAATCATAAGGAGAAACCACACTAGTGCGATATAAATAGTCTTGTGAAAGCTAAAAAAAAAAAAAAAAAAGGAGGAAATGACATGGTCAAAACAATTAATTATGCAAAATAGAGGACATTAAATATGCAAAAAGAGTGTATGACCTTAGACTCAATAAATATACCAAAGATCAGTCCGTTTGTTTAAACCTGCAGGTTGTCTAGTATTCATATATAATATCATAAAGGCTTCTTGTTGGTGTAACATTTGAATACGATTTTCACCCGTATTATTGGTTATAATGTGTTTCAGGGCATGCACTTTAAAATTGCTCAGATCACCACAATGGGCATGTACAAAATGGGATGAAGCCCCAGAAAAATTCCTAGAAGTGGGGTTGCGTATGTCATAAATATGTTCGGAAATACGGACACGCAAGTACAACACATGTACAACATGTACACACATGTACACACATGTACAACCGACATACTGAAGCTGGCATTCCTGACAAGTAATGACATAAATCACAAAAGAATCATTACAATTCAAAAAAACATTATTCTTTAGAATTTTGTTAGTGGCAGTGGACAGAATGGATTTTTCATTAGTCATAAATGGACATAAGCCACATGCCCTCCTGCCACATTTAAAAGAACCTGTTAATGATAGCCAGTTATGATGTGATTTTTTTTACACTTTTTTAGTATGATCAGAAGGAGAAATGGTACTGCCAATACTTTTGCCTTTTTTAGAGACAAAATTGACCCCCAAATCAAGAATCTTTCTGACTGTTTCATCCGAGTGTAAGGCAGGCTTTGCACGTTGCGACATCGCAAGCCGATGCTGCGATGTCGCACGCGATATTCCCCGCCCCCGTCGCAGGTACGATATCGTGTGATAGCTGGCGTAGTGAAAATTATCGCTACGCCAGCTTCACACGCACTCACCCGCCCTGCAACCGTCGCTCTGGCCGTCGCCCCGCCTCCTTCCTAAGGGGGCGGGTCGTGCGGCGTCATTGTGACGTCACACGGCAGGTGACCAATAGCGGCGGAGGGGCGGAGATGAGCAGGATGTAAACATCCTGCCCACCTCCTTCCTTCCGCATATCCTACGGAAGCCGCAGTGACGCCGGTAGGAGATGTTCCTCGCTCCTGCGGCTTCACACACAGCGATGTGTGCTGCCGCAGGAACGAGAAACCAGATCGGACCGTCGCGTCAGCGTAATTATGGATTACGCCGACGCTGCAGCGATGATACGATTATGACGATTTTGTGCTCGTAAATCGTATCATCTAGGCTTTACACACTACGATGTCGCATGCGATGCCGGATGTGCGTCACTTTCAATTTGACCCCACCGACATCGCACCTGCGATGTCGTAGTGTGCAAAGCCGCCCTAAGACTGGAAGATATTTTTTAATGATGCCAACAATTTGGGAATAATTCACACTGAATTCTGAAGAAAAAGTCACTTGACCCACTGCAGGTTGTGATGGATCAGATGTAGTGGAATCCTTGTATTTGGGGAGATTCTGTCTACATCGTGATTGCACTTTCAATTGTGCTTTAATAATTGTGCCCGAGGAATAACCCCTGTTGTGAAATCTCCTGTGAATGCGATGACACTCCTGCTGATAATCCTCATTAGTTGAACAGCAGCGCTTGACCCGTACAAACTCCCCCACAGGTAGATTGGTGATAATGTAACGGGGGTGGCTGCTAGCAGCATGTAGGAATGAATTCCCTGCAACAGCCTTGCGATATAATATGCATTTGATTTGATGATCATTTACACAGCCAGTCAATGTCATGTCTAAATAGTTAATTTGTTCAGAATTTACCAAATAGGTGAAAAAAACATTGAAGGGATTATTTAAATAATCCATGAAATAAGGAATGAGATCTGTTCGTCCCTTCCAAACAATGAGACCATCATCAATAAATCTCATATACCAATATATATGGCTCAAAAATGGATTCATGTCAGTATATATGTAATTATCTTCCCAAAAATTCATATAGATGATTGCTACTGATGGGGAAAACTTAGCCCCCATCGAACAACCAAGCTTCTGTAAAACAAATTTATGTGTGAATCTGAAAAAATTATTTTGAAGCAAAAATAATGTAGCATCCAAGATGAAATTCTGCAGACTGATAGAATATTGTGAATATTTCTGCATATAATTTTTGACAGCCACCAATGCTAATGTGTGAGGGATGGAAGAATATAATGATGTAACATCACATGTGATCCAAGAAAATTCAGCAAACCATTGCAAAGAATTCATGACATTAATGACATGTTTGGAATCTTGAACAAAACTATAGGAGACATGAGTGAGAGGATGTAAATGATCATCAATCCACTCTCCCAAATGTTCGAGTAAGGAGTCTACACCAGAGACTATAAGCCTTAGGGGAGGTGGAAACATTTCTTTATGCACCTTAGGCTTCTGCCACACTCACGTGAAATTCACGCACGTGCCGAGAGACACATATTTTCCCTGCGTGCTGCGTGCAGGTAAGTACGTGTCTCTGGTACGTGCGTGACACGTGTGTTCTACGTGTGCTATCCGCGATAGCACACGTAGAACCGGTAATTATTATACTCACCTGGTCCTTCCTGATGTCCGCGCTGCTGTCCGTGGTGCTGATCCTCGGTCTCCAGCCCTCCCGTCTCCCCGCTGCTGCTGCTGCCAGGCAGTGAAGTGAATATTCAATGAGAATAATGAGCGGCGGTCGGCAGCAAGAGGCAGCAGCGGCAGAGACAGGAGGGCTGGAGAAGGTGAGTTAATGTTTTGGTTTTTTTCACTGACGTGTGTTTTCTCCGGCGCGTGTCACACGGGACCGCATCCACACTACACCCGTGTGGTACGGGTGCGGGCCGTGTGACACCCGTGCTGCCGGTGAAAAAACGGACATGTCAGCGCTTTGAAAAGCGCACACACGTACAGACGCAAACGGACACACGTTCCGTGTGGTTTTACGTGTGTGTGCCTGCTACCATAGGGTAGCATTGCTGTACGTGTCTCCGTGCCGCCGGTACGTGTAAAAAATGACAAACACGTACCGGAGGCACGGATGTGTGGCACTAGCCTTAGGTAGTGCATGCAGAAAAGGTATTCTTGGGTGTGATGGTTTGAAGAAATCCAATTGTTTGGGAGGGATTAACCCTTCCTGGACTCCTCTTTCAAGAAGAGTGTTCAGATTAGTCTGAATTTTAGAAGAAGGATCCGACTGTAAATGCTCATAGGTTTTAGAGTCCTGTAACATTTTAAGAATCTCTCTTTCGTATAAAGCAGTGTTCAAAATGACAATGGAGCCTCTTTTGTCAGAGTTCTTAATAGTTAGATTGCAGTTAGAACTCAATTTTTTCCATGCAGATCGTTCCCTGCTTGTAAGATTCTGTTTGAAGGGCGTATCCTGAGAAAAAAAGAGTCTTGAGATCTGTTTCAACCAGAGACTGAAAATCGTCCATGCTTTTAGTTCTACTTTGAATGGGGTAATATGTTGGATTGGGAACATTTCTCACAAAAGCTGCATCAGTCAAGGTAGGATCCCTGAGATTCACACCTGGAAAATTTTCCATATCCTTAGATGAAAGATGTTCATAAAAAGTAGTTGATTGTAGGTTAGAAAAAATGGCTTACGGGATCTCAAAATTCTGGTCTCATTTGACTCAAAAAAATGTTTTTTGACAGTGATATTGTGAATGAATTTATTGACATCCAACATAGTGGTGAATAGACTGAACTTCTTTGCAGGGTCAAAATTCAAACCTTTGCTCAACAATTTAATTTGATCATTGTTTAGGATAGAGGCCGATAAATTCAAGACTGAGAAAGATTCACTGTCATCTTTTAAACATTGTTGCGGGTGAAATAACCGTGTCCTTTTCCGCTGGTACTTGCGACCTGCCCGCCTCGTTTTTTTGGTTTTGGAGTGTTTTTTGGAAAAACTCGTAAAAAACTGGCTGGCTCATTAGATGTGGTAGGCGTCTCAAGGTCTGAGAGATCAGTGTTGGGATCACTGGACTCACTCACTCTGAGAGTATTGTGATTTTTATTTTTAAGAATAGGTTTTACTGGCTTGCGTTTTTCTCTATACAAGTGCCAATCATACTCATGATTAGAGGAGTAATCCAAAGTGTCCCGCTTGAACTTATTTTGTTTAGTGGTAGTAATAAATTCCTCTAGCTTGGTCAAATTATCATTGATCATTTTTTGTGATGCCAAAAAAGCAGAGGATTGGACATGTGTTTGTAGATTACTCTCAATTTCTTTGATACTATTTTCCAGAGAATCCATTTTTTTCTGTTCATAAGTGAAGATTAATTCTATGAGCTTGAAGGAACAATTAGAAAGGATTTGATCCCATGATTTTATGAAATCCTCATCATAGACTGTAGTAGGTCTCTTTTTAATCCTTAAACCTCGTGGTAACATATTATGTTCCAAATAAGCACTCAAAGTCTTGGAATCCCACCAGGTTTTTAATCTGGAAGTCATCAGCTTTTCAAAGTTGTTCATCTGTTCCTTTAGATCTGAACTGATCTCTAGATTTTGTACATTATCCAGCACAAATAACGCTGCTGCTTTATTGAGTCTGGTAGAATTATTAACATTGAAAAAGTCTTCCACAACGGTGGGTTGAGTTTCATCCATATTGAGAATTGCTGATAATTCACTGGGAGCAATGAAACAATGAGGAGAAAAGCCAAACTCGATATAGTAGAGAAAAAAAAAAGGGTTTTCAGCTCACCAGTTTGTTGTAAATTCAGCTGGATGAAAGCTCCTGGACGGTGCTCAGTAGAACAAGGGAGGCTGTAGACAATCAAAGTGAGGAGGTGCTCCGGCACAAAACGTCCATGCAGACAAAAATTGTTAGAGATTAAAAAAACATCTTTAATTCCTAATAGTTAAAAAACATGGTGAGGATAAAATTTCCTATGATTGATGCGTTTCAGACGCTGGGTCTGTAGTCATAATCATAAGGAAAAACCGCACTAGTGCGATATAAATAGTCTTGGATTATTTAAATAATAATCCCTTCAATGTTTTTTTCACCTATTTGGTAAATTCTGAACAAATTAACTATTTAGACATGACATTGACTGGCTGTGTAAATGATCATCAAATCAAATGCACATTATATCGCAAGGCTGTTGCAGGGAATTCGCTCCTACATGCTGCTAGCAGCCACCCCCGTCACATTATCACCAATCTACCTGTGGAGGAGTTTGTATGGGCCAAGTGCTGCTGTTCAACTAATGAGGATTATCAGCAGGAGTGTCATCGCATTCACAGGAGATTTCACAACAGGGGTTATTCCTCGGACACAATTACTAAAGCACAATTGAAAGTGCAATCACGATGTAGACCGGATCTCCTCAAATACAAGGATTCCACTACATCTGATCCATCACAACCTGCAGTGGGTCAAGTGACTTTTTCTACAGAATTCAGTGTGAATTATTCCCAAATTGTTGGCATCATTAAAAAATATCTTCCAGTCTTACACTCGGATGAAACAGTCAGAAAGATTCTTGATTTGGGGGTCAATTTTGTCTCTAAAAAAGGCAAAAGTATTGGCAGTACCATTTCTCCTTCTGATCATACTAAAAATTTGTAAAAAAATCACATCGTAACTGGCTATCATTAAAAGGGTTCTTTTAAATGTGGCAGGAGGGCATGTGGCTTATGTCCATTTATGACTAATGAAAAATCCATTCTGTCCACTGCCACTAACAAAATTCTAAAGAATGATGTTTTTTTGAATTGTAATGATTCTTTTGTGATTTATGTCATCACTTGTCAGGAATGCCAGCTTCAGTATGTCGGTTGTACTGTTAAGGACGCGGGACACAAGTTATCCCTTTCGATCTGACCGTTGTTCCAAATTAAAAATATCGTGTGTGCACGGCGAAAAAGAATAATAATTAATTGGAAATCAATTATGACTCTTCCTCTCACGACCAAAGCTGAGGCAAGACTGAAATCTTTATTCTTGGACAGCTAGACCACGAAGTAAAAGGGGTGTAAACAAAAATTTTAGTCCAATCAAGTATCGTAGGTAGGGGGCTTCATGACGTATAGGATCTGCACATCCTCTCTTTGATTGGACAGTCCAGACTCCAGGAATTTCTTTTGTCCATCTGTCTTGGGTGCAAAACAGGAAATGGCAGCCATCTTCAAGTTATACATATATATATATAAATCCTAGTTTATACTGAGTCTAAGGAAAATACACTGAATATGCAATATACCTATATAAACGTATTAGTAAAAGAATAAAAGAGAACAAAGACATGCATAGATATGTGTGTTAGTTTACATCTTGCTAAACTATATACCTGAGTCTATGAAATGGCTGAATTAAGTATTTTTGTATACTCAGTTCTTTATCCTCAACAGTCCCCCCTAAAGACTTATTTCTGCCATTTCTGAATTCTAAGGGTACTATGTTCCCTTAGGAAGAGAGGTAGAAAGACCTATCGGAAAACCTGCCTAACGGAACGTTGAGGCATGGGCGGAAAGGGGAAGTGGTGTTTTTCACCGGTTTGAGACCAAATACCCCTAGGCAAGTCCTCACCCCTTGTAGTTGGACTTTCCCATGTCCCAAGGTTCTCTAAGTCCTCTCTTCTAACAGTTTATTCTAGCAGAATCGTTTTGTAACTGGGGGAGAGGGCCGTGTTGGTCTTTATGGACATGTCGTCTGTCATATCTAGGTCTTCTGTTTCGAGTAAAGGAAAGGTCCCTCCTAATGTGACTTCAACTGTTTTGGAAAATATTTTCTTCAAACACGGAATTACACAAACCAGAATGGCTAGTAATATAATACTACTACTTAATACTATACTTAAGGCGGTCCCTATTTGGATCAACCAGCCTTTAAAAGAACTCGTCCACCCAAGATAGTCTCCCCACGGGTCGGTCACTCCTGAATTTTTCTTTAATTCTTCAGACAGTGTAGTAAGTTTCTTTATAGCTAAGGTGACCTTCCCATCCACCCCAGTGTTATCTGGTATATATGTGCAACAAACATCCCCCACCATTTTACAGACTCCACCTTTCTCTGCGAGGATCATATCTAAAGCCATTCTGTTTTGATAAGCCATGATGGAAGTTGGATCTAGTTGTTCTGCCAGTCCCTGTAAGGCGTCACGTGTATAATTAACGAAACATTGCTGATTATAGTAGATATAGTTAATCCAGTCTACATTTTTATTTACAGTAATTATGGGGATAATGGCTTCGAACCCCGCCCTGACTTGGTCTCTAGCTTTATATTCGACAGGGACCCCCCTGGGCACTCCAATAGCATCAATGTAAACATGTGGGTCAAAAGAGCCTTTAGGTGTATTTTTACCGGTACGGTCATCATCTGCACTCCGTCGAGTCCATAAGTTGATTTTGATGTGCGCTATGAAGTCATTTTCTTTGACAGTGTGGTCAGTGGGGGCTATGTGTATAGGCATAAGTGCCTTAGCTAAAGTGCATTCTCCCGTCCAATTTCCTTCTAGTCGTGATCGAATTTTCATATCCCCACAAATCCAAAACACATCTGCCACGGACTGTACCTGGTTAATTAAGTGATCATGGGTGAGATTGCTATAGGATCCACAGAACCCATCTCGAAATCTACCCATATCTCTCCCTTGACCACTCACATTATCACAGGTATAGTTGCCAGGGTATATATTAATGCCTTTCCCAGGGGAGAAGGCCTTAGCTATTATCGGGTATCTCTTTTTCCATTCTTCACATGCATTTCCCTCAGTCATATTTGTAAACAGACTAACAAGACATAATTCAGCTTCGTAATCTAAATTCAATGGGACAGTTCCTAAATGAGGTCTGGCTCCTGCACATACATAACAGTCTGACCTGTTTACTTGGTGTACTGTATATTTCATCCATTCTAACCACAGGTTGGTGTCTGTATAACCCTGTTCAACTGCATATACATCTTCCATGGTGGGATTAGCTATGGCTACCATACTGTGAAAGGTCTGAATATGTGTAAGCATTCGAAATACTGGTAGAACTTTTGTCATCTGTGATAACCTAAATTTTCCCAACTGCGTACAACCATTGTGTCCACCCTTTATATGTGTACCCAGAAGGTATATACCTTCATCCTGTGGTTGGGGGTGTTCTATGTTGAGAACTAAAGGGTTACACTGGTTATTTGTAGTACATGTTCTAGTGGCTGGTGCACGGGAGAGTGTCATCCTGGTAAGTAAAGATCTGCCCTTCTCATGCCGTTTGTTTAAGGCAACACTTGGTTTGTATCCCCAATTTTCACCAGTATTCCACCCAACAGCCTTCCATGAGCTACATGTGTCTCCATATCCTCCTCCTGTAACACATATATACTGTTGCCCCTGTCTCAAGTTTGCCTGACATCCCATTTGGGGGACCCGTCCTAGTTCACATTTCACGATGTCACAGTAATCAAATGTAAAAGTGACAACTTGTGTCGAACTATTGTACCAAAACGTAACCACATCATTTGTTTTAGTAACAGTGGCCTGAGACCACACAGATTTTGTAAAAAGGATAAGTATAAGCAGGACACTCAGTGCAGCTCTGGTGGATCGACCCTTCTGCAATGCGAGGCATGGATCCATGTTGTCCTGCCTTCAAGTTTCACGGAGGTGGGAGTCACCAGGATTATCTGGAACGGGCCTTCGTATCTGGGCTCCAGACAATTCTTCCTGACGTGTTTTTTAACCACCACCCACTCTCCTGGTTTCAATGTGTGGGTGGCTAGATCTGTGTCAGGATCTGGAAGAGAAGAGAAAACTGCTGCCTGGGTTTTAGTTAACTCTCGACTTAGTTCAATAACAAACTGCACAACTGAGTCATGGTGGTCAGACAAATTTTGAGGGAAATAGGAGCCTAATCTGGGAACGGAACCAAAAAGTATTTCAAAGGGGGTTAGGCCATGTTTTGCAACAGGGGTGTTTCTGACAAGGTACAGGACTATAGGGAGAAGTTCTGTCCAGGGCAGTGCACTGTGTTGTGAGGCCTTGAGCAGTTTGGTTTTCAGAGTTGAGTTCATCCTTTCCACTTTCCCACTGCTCTGGGGATGATAAGGAGTATGCAGTCCGAGACTTGCTCCAAGCATATTCCACAGTTCTTGGTAAATGTTAGCTGTGAAGGCTGGTCCTTGATCGCTTTCGATGACTTCTGGCATTCCAAACCTGCACACGGTTTCCGTGATGAGTCGTTTAGCTGTGACTCTAGCAGTCATGTTGACTACCGGATAGGCCTCGGACCAACTGGAAAAGATGTCGACAACTACCAAAACATACTCGTACTTCCCCACTTTGGGTAGTTGGATGTGGTCCACTTGTATCCTTTGGAATGGATAAAGGGGCTTCGCCAGATGTTTTTGTGGTGTCTTCTCTGTTCGTGCAGGATTACATGTTATGCAAGTCTGGCAGCTTCTAGTGTACGCGGATATTGCTGAGGAAATTCCTGGTGCGTAGTAGAACTTCTGGATGAGTGCCAACATTTGATTCTTCCCTCTGTGCGTACAACCATGGGCCCATGCTACTACTGCAGGGAACATTCTTCTTGGTAGACAGACTCGACCCTCGAGCTTCCAAAGTTTCCAATCCACTTTGGCTCCCATCCTCTTCCATTCTTGTCTTTCATCATATGGAGCATGGATCTGTTCCGATATGAGTTTATCATATGGAGTCCTCCCCACTTTGTTGCCTGAGTCTTCTGGCTGTGTAGTTTTCCCCGTCCTGGTTATTACCATAAGTAGAATATCCACCAATTCTTCTGGTTTCTCTCGTGCTGCCGTCTTCGCTAGTTCATCAGCATAATGATTGCCAAGTGCTTCTGGGCTGTCCAGCCGTCCATGCGCTCTGACCTTCATGACAGCTATTGACTCGCCCACCCCAGGGCTATGGGACACCCGGTGCCGGGCCGGACTAGTCCGGGGGTCGTCAGTGGTGGCGGGGCCCGACTCCGTGGCCCTCGTGGGTGTCAATTAAGTATGGCTGGTGACTTGGGGTGAATAAAGTTTGTGTTCGTGACGCCACCTGTGGTATGCGGCTATTAAGCCGCCGCTGCTGTATGAGGCCTCCGGGGTGGTGGAATGGCAGCAATGATGGTACTGCTCCCCACAGGTGGGGCGGTGCCCCGGGGACACTGTTGGTGCTTGTAAATGTCTATGCAGAGAAATAACTGAGGCAACACCAGGGGTGCAGTTTCAAGGTCTTTACTCACAGTTCTTGTCAAGGCCTGCAGGAGCCTTTGGACTGCTGGGACCACCGTCAGGGACCTCCGCCAATCCTGGGTAGATCTGGGGGTAAATGCCAGTGCACTCCTCTCTCTAAAGTGTCTCTGTCTTCAGCTGTCTCCTTAAGCCTAGCTCTTTTAGGATGAACCTGCTCGGCCTCCACTACAGCCTCCAGGCTGGGAGCTCGCCTGTTGGTTACTTGCCCCCTTTCTAGAGGTTCTGCTGTGGGCTGTGGCCCGGGGAGTTTGCAGCTTTCCCTGGGCCTCGGTTTTTACTGTTGGAGATGATTTTTCACTCCTTCTGTTTCTAGGGACCGTCCCCTGTTGCAGCTTGATCCCTCCACCGATGTTCCTGTGGAACAAGCCACCACAGCTCACAAGCTATCCGTGGCCCTGGAATCCCTTCGTTCCCTGCTTGGTGTCACCTGGACCCTCGGATCTTCACCAGGAAGCGTCTCTTTCTTTCCTTAGCTCCTGTCTGACTAGAGCTTTTCTTCTTCTTCTCCTTCTTGTCTGCCTCCTGCAGACCTCCTCCTCCTTCTCCCCTCACTCTCAGACTACTCAAACTTGACCTTCCTTTCTCTGTCTGCTCTCTGGTGGCTCCTCCCACCTCCCCAGTTGCTAAGCTGTACCCTATAGGAGCAGGGATGGGTCTTACGGCCCCTCCCAGCATGCAGCATGGGAGGGTTGCTGCCACTCTCCCTGGTTCCAGTATGTACCTAACAATGGGTGTAGTGTAGATTTGCCTGGGGACCTGGCATGTACCCCTTTCCTTACCCAGGATGGGACATCACACCTCTGGATGGGGTGCAATGTCTCTGTGGCGACGGAAGCCTCAGGGGCGCTACACTCCCCCACAGCGAATCCCAGCACGTCCTCGGGCTGAAACAACAAAAACAGTGGTAGAAACTGCAAAATTTTTGTTATGCATGCATAAACAGTAAAACTTTTCTTCCCTTTATGGGAGGCACATATTCTTGAACGTTGCAGGAAATTAAAATAACTTTAGAGTCTTTTTAAACTAAGGCAGACCAGCCACATTACGTCCAGTGGCCTGGTTACACATCAACATACTTCACATATAAACACATGTAACGGCGGACCACTTTCAAGTCTAGTGGCCCAGTAACACATTAACAGTGGGGGGTGACATCTTCGAAAAGCACAAAGGGGCAGAAAGGCAGGAAAGGATGTCATCTTCAAAAAGAACATAGGGCAGTACAAAAGGGGCATCTTCACAAAGGATGAGGGGCAGACAGGGTCTATTTACAGTTCAGTTCTTCCTTTTTCTTTTCTTTATTTCAATGGCTGGGGTCCTGCTTTGGCAGGGCCCTGGGTAGCAGGTAGGCCATGGAGATCCGGGTCGGCGTCTCCTGCGTGGCTGTAGCAGGCCTGCTGCAAGATGCTGCAGCCTGGGCCTGCTCTGAGGTAGTGCTGCTGGCTTGCATAGGGTTACTGGCTAGCGTGGGGCTGCTGGCTTGCAGGGGGTTACCAGCCGTACGGCGCCACTCTGGTTCTTCTGGGGCTGCCTCCTCCCGGAGCTCCCGCTCTCGCTGGAACTGCTCCAGCCGACGTGCACAGGCGACCTCGGTTGCAGGCAGGGTCTCAACAGGGCGCAGGGGACGAGCCAGTCTCAGGTCACGGACCGGAGCGGCATTCCAATTCACCCCCGGTGAGCACGCGGCCAGCAGGTCGATCCGAGGGCTCGGCACAGGGCCTACCAGGTCATCGGGACCCGCGGGGATCAGGGAGCCTTCTGCACTGCCGGGGACTGCTGGGGCTGCTGGGGCCTTGGCGCGGTTAGCGGACACCTCCTGCAAGCCTGCAGGAGGGCTGGGCGGTGGCGCTCCATGGTGCCCTGGGTCTTGACGGACAGGGGCGGCGTACAGCTTACCTGGGTGTGCTAAGATGGCTTGCTCTCGATGGCCCACCACCTCGGGTGCCGCCCGTTCCTCCTCGGCACGCTCGATCTGCTTCTCCACCTCCGCTCTGACTCCGCTCAGCCTCCGGCTAAGCAGCTCCACTTCCTCACGGAGCAGGTCCAGCAGGGGATCCGCCTGTCGGCTCCCTGGGACGCTTGGCTGCAGGTGCTCGGCCATGCTCCCTGCCGGGTTCTTGCTTGCTGCTGCTCTGCTCAGGTGCTCGACCACGCCACTCGGCTGCACCCTTCTCTCCGCTGGAGATGGGGCCGGGGGCTGTACCAGTGCCTGGTGCCAGACTGGCACCCAGCCCATCACAGCCGGCACTGCTCCGCTTACGATCAGGTACATTCTTGCACTTGTCTGGTCTGGCATTTAAGGTTGCTTTGCCAGCCAGTTTCTCTAGGCGCCATGCCTTCTTCTTCCGCTCTCCATAGCGGGCACTGCTTCGCGCTCTTTCTCTAGACAAGGGGGCGGGGCTTACTTTCACGCCCTTTCTTCAGGCACGCCCCCCTTCTTCCCGCTCTCAGCAGCGCTAATGGCGGCGATTTCCACAGTAAAACACAGTCTTTTCAAAGGCGCACAGTACCCAGTGGGCGCTGGGCACGAAATCCTGTTCGTGACGCCAAAGTTGACTCGCCCACCCCAGGGCTATGGGACACCCGGTGCCGGGCCGGACTAGTCCGGGGGTCGTCAGTGGTGGCGGGGCCCGACTCCGTGGCCCTGGTGGGTGTCAATTAAGTATGGCTGGTGACTTGGGGTGAATAAAGTTTGTGTTCGTGACGCCACCTGTGGTATGCGGCTATTAAGCTGCCGCTGCTGTATGAGGCCTCCGGGGTGATGGAATGGCAGCAATGATGGTACTGCTCCCCACAGGTGGAGCGGTGCCCCGGGGACACTGTTGGTGCTTGTAAATGTCTATGCAGAGAAATAACTGAGGCAACACCAGGGGTGCAGTTTCAAGGTCTTTACTCACAGTTCTTGTCAAGGCCTGCAGGAGCCTTTGGACTGCTGGGACCACCGTCAGGGACCTCCGCCGATCCTGGGTAGATGTGGGGGTAAATGCCAGTGCACCCCTCTCTCTAAAGTGTCTCTGTCTTCAGCTGTCTCCTTAAGCCTAGCTCTTTTAGGATGAACCTGCTCAGCCTCCACTACAGCCTCCAGGCTGGGAGCTCGCCTGTCGGTTACTTGCCCCCTTTCTAGAGGTTCTGCTGTGGGCTGTGGCCCGGGGAGTTTGCAGCTTTCCCTGGGCCTCGGTTTTTACTGTTGGAGATGATTTTTCACTCCTTCTGTTTCTAGGGACCGTCCCCTGTTGCAGCTTGATCCCTCCACCGATGTTCCTGTGGAACAAGCCACCACAGCTCACAAGCTATCCGTGGCCCTGGAATCCCTTCGTTCCCTGCTTGGTGTCACCTGGACCCTCTGAGTCCCAGGATCTTCACCAGGAAGCGTCTCTTTCTTTCCTTAGCTCCTGTCTGACTAGAGCTTTTCTTCTTCTTCTCCTTCTTGTCTGCCTCCTGCAGACCTCCTCCTCCTTCTCCCCTCACTCTCAGACTACTCAAACTTGACCTTCCTTTCTCTGTCTGCTCTCTGGTGGCTCCTCCCACCTCCCCAGTTGCTAAGCTGTACCCTATAGGAGCAGGGATGGGTCTTACGGCCCCTCCCAGCATGCAGCATGGGAGGGTTGCTGCCACTCTCCCTGGTCCCAGTGTGTACCTAACAATGGGTGTAGTGTAGATTTGCCTGGGGACCTGGCATGTACCCCTTTCCTTACCCAGGATGGGACATCACACCTCTGGATGGGGTGCAATGTCTCTGTGGCGACGGAAGCCTCAGGGGCGCCACACTATCTCTCTGGGCAACTGAACTGCCTGCAACAGTCTCTGGACAAGTTCCGCATTCTTCACTGGAGTTCCAGTTGTGTTAATGAGTCCTCTGTGCAACCATAGCAGTCCAAAATCGTGTACAACCCCAAAGGCGTACCTGCTGTCAGTATAGATGTTGACTCTTTTCCCTTCTGCCGCTTCACATGCCTTGATGAGAGCTACCAATTCTGCTTCTTGTGCTGACATGTGGGATGGTATGGCTCCCAATGTAATTGGCTGATCTGATCCAGAGTGGTCACAGCAAATCCCGTATAGATCTTGCCGCCATCCCCGTACCGAGAACCATCTTTCCACAAAGTAAGGTCTGCATCTGGCAAAGGTGTTTCAGATACTTGACAAGGTGTAGTAGTTTCCTGTTCCATCTCCTTTAAGCAATCATGGCTGCAAACAGGGATGTCAACCATGTAGCAGGACCTGCAGCGTTCATGGGCTTCATGCTGACATATGGGGTAGTCCCCCCTAGAAAGCGGAAGAAGAGTGGCGGCATTCAAGGTGGTACATCGCTGTAGAGTAACGTTGTCAGGAAGTAGTAGGGAGCACTGAAGACGAAGGTGACGTTGGGCGGACAGGTGTCTTGGTTGAGTCTGGTCAAGAATCGCCTTCAAATCATGGGGTGCTTGAACCACCGTGGGGTGGCCAAAGGTAATGTCGGCCGTTTTGTCAAGAAGAAGATGTGCAGCATGGACCGCACGAAGACAGGTGGGTGAGGCCCTTGCCACAGGGTCTAGTCTGCAAGATTAGTATCCAACTGGGCGTTTTCTGGAGCATTGGTCTTGTGTTAACACTCCAGAGGCATGGCCATCGATCTCATGAAGAAAAAGAGTGAATGGCAAAGCATAGTTCGGAAAGCCCAATGCTGGGGCTGTTAAGATGGCGTCTTTGAGTTTCTCGAAAGCCCAATATCGTTTGTCATAATCCTCAGGAGAGTCGTTGTATGTGATATGATTGGTCTTGACAGCATCGTACAACGGTTGCATGATCCTGGAAGCGTCCGGTATCCATTGTCTGCAATAAGTGATGAGGCCTAAGAAGGCTTGCAGTTGTTTGATATTCCTGGGAAAAGATAAAGCATCAATGGCCGCTTTCCTGTCCTCCGTGAGATGTTTACAGCCTGGTGAAATACAATGACCAAGGAATACGACTTTGGGTTGGCACCACTGAATCTTTGCTTTAGAGACCTTAAAATTTTGGGCTGCAAGGAACTGGAGCAAAGATACGGAGAAGTCGTAGCAGTCTTGTTCACTCCCAGCACAGAGGAGTAGATCGTCCACATAATGTAAAAGAGCCACTTCTGGATGCTCTTGCTGCCATGGTGAGAGAATGATAGAGATTGCTTGAGTGAACTGATTGGGACTGTTTTGTGCTCCTTGTGGCATGACTGTCCATGTATACTGCCCTCCTTGGAAGGTAAAAGCGAACAGATATTGACAGTCCGGATGTAGAGGTACACTGAAGAAAGCGTTGGCGAGATCAATGACAGTGAAAACGGTCACTGAGGGTGGGATCTGCCCAAGAAGAGTATGTGGATTAGGTACCACTGGTGTTTCCAACAGAGTAGCAGCATTGACGGCCCTCAAATCTTGCACTAACCTAAACTTAGGAGCTTCTCCTTTAGACGTCTTCTTTTTGACAGGAAACAACGGCGTATTGCATGGCGAAACACAGCGAATGAGGCCCCCGTTTTCAAGGAGAGCTGATATTTGCAGTTTGAGTGATTCTTCCTGGATGGATTTCAGAGGATATTGCGGCACTCGAGGTAGCTGGGCCCCAGTTTTAAGACGCACCATAACGGGAGGTACTTGCAGACGACCAACATCTTCGGGACCCGTTGACCATAGAGACTGTGGTATAAGAGCTATAACACTGTCAGGTATTCCATACAAGGGATTGTCTTGATACAAGAGCATCATAGGCAGTGCTGAGACAATACAAACGTCTTCAATTCCCTCCGGTGTATTGGGATTGTAGAAAGTTACCGTCATGCCATCGGAGTCGAAATTGATGTTGGCTCGGAAACGGTGTAAGAGGTCGGCACCCAGAAGATTAATGGGACAGGTAGGCGACACCAGGAGTCTGGTCAAAACTTCAGGGAAAGGGCCGATTGGGACCGGCACTGTAAGTTGGTTTTTAGTTGGTGTGCCATCTACACCAACACAAGTAAAAGTGTCTGAAGTAAGAGGAACTGACTGAGTCTTGTTGTCTAATAACAGTTTTGGCCGCACCTGTGTCCACCATGAATTTGATTGGGTTCTCATCTACCAGTAGGGTGACTGCAGAGCAAGGAGAAAAGGCACTTGTGGTAGAAGCCATGGTAGGTTCAGGCGTGCCTGACCATCATTGTGGCTGTTGTTGGGCCTGAGCTCGATCACCTTGTTCAAGTGGTGGGCATTGTCTTCTTGGTTGCCGATTATCGACATTCCGAGGATAACACCGATTGGACGGTGTTCGACAATCACGTTGGATATGTCCATCCCTTCCGCATCGGAAACAAGGGCCTCGGAATCCTCTCCGATCAGGGTAGTTGTAATACTATTGTATGTTCTGAGGATTTCGATAGCGTTAGGGCAATGACAACCAGAGACGAGTTCTTGGTACAAAGATGTTTATAATATGTAACCATGATAGGTACACAACGGAACAAACACAGTAGAACAATAACACACGAAATACCTTCCCGAAACGGAGCGAAGGGAATTCCCGGGGCCACGCACCGGACTCCCCCAGGGAGACCACCAAGAGCGAACCCCTATACAGGGACTGTCTGGCAATCACCCCGGAAGGCCTAAATGTGCAGCAGCCGGGACACAAGGGGCAAGTGGTAAAGTCCAGAAGTGTCCGTACGGGATGATAGTCCAGAGTGGTTACGAACCGGAAGGAACCGGGCAGAAGTGCTGACCAAAGACGGCAGACGGAGTCCGGGCACAGCTTGAAGAAACCGGGTACGGTCCAGAGTCGGTGTCGGTAGTCTTTCAGGAGGATCCAAAGGCAATCAGGAATTAGGAGCAGCAAAGCAGGAGCACACAGCAAGCAGTATACTCAGGCACTGGACTAGGCTTAGAGGCGGCCTTTTAAGCAGCTGGACAGGAAGTAGGGCAACAGAACAGTAAACTCCATGTTAACCGAGGGCAAGCTCTTTCAAAAGAGAACTGGAAATCCCGGAAACCTGACATTACTCCCCTCCCCAGAAACGGCCTCAGGACGGATCAGGGCCTGGCTTGTCCGGGTACCGCCGATGAAACTGAGCAATCTTCCGGGGTGCCCGAATGTTACCCACCGGTTCCCAGGAATCGTCCTCGGGGGCGTACCCCTGCCAACGTACCAGATACTGAAGCCGACGACGATGGAGCTGGGAGTCAATAATGTCCTCAACCACGAACTGCTCCTCGCCGTCAACCATCACAGGCGGAGGAGGAGGCACGACACGACCATGAAACGTATTAGGAGAAACGGGTTTGAGGAGAGAAACATGAAAGACCGGGTGTACCTTTAGATGGTGCGGTAACCGCAGCCGACAGGCCACAGGGCTCACGATCCCGGTGATCTTAAACGGACCGATGAATTTTTGTCCCAGCTTCTGCGAAGGAACACCCAATCTCAGGTTTTTGGTGGATAACCATACAGAGTCCCCTACCTTATACATGGGTGCCGGTTTCCGGTGAGTGTCTGCCGACCTCTTGTAACGCTCCTGAGCCGTAGCCACAGTGTCCTTTAGAACCTCCAGATTTTGTCGTAGCTCTGTCACTCTGTCCTCCACCGCTGGCACCGAAACCGCAACCGGTGACCTAGGCAAAACATTCGGATGGTAACCCAAGTTAGCGAAAAAGGGCGTTACCTTAGTGGAGCTGCTCTGAGTGTTGTTATACGAGAACTCCGCCAACGGAAGCATCTTCAACCACTCGTCCTGCAGATGGCTGACATAACATCGAAGGTATTGTTCCAGGGTTTGATTAGTCCGTTCGGTTTGCCCATTTGTCTGAGGATGGTATGCAGAAGACAAACAGACATCAATCTGGAGTGCCGTACAAAACCCCTTCCAGAACCTAGACGTGAACTGCACGCCCCGGTCAGAGATGATCTCGTCTGGTACCCCATGCAATCGGAATACGTTCTGGATAACCAAATCCACTGTCTCTGCGGCTGAGGGAAGACCGGTACACGGAATAAAGTGAGCAGCTTTTGTCAACCGATCCACCACCACTAAAATGGTATTGTGACCGCTTGAGACTGGCAACTCCACAATAAAATCCATTGAGATAGATCCCCAAGGGCGAGATGGAACGGGTAACGGTTGGAGGAGTCCCGTAGGAGCCACACGAGGGACCTTGCACCGGGCACAAACCACACATGAGTGGACATAGTCCTTTACATCCTTTAAACAGGTAGGCCACCAGAAAAAACGGCTCAGAAATTCCTGCGTCTTCTGTACCCCCCTATGACCAGCCAACACGGAGTCATGGACCAACTTGAGAACCCGAAGTCTTACGGCCTCCGGGACATAAATGCGTCGCTCTCTCAACCACACACCATTCCGAAGAACAAGAGTTACATCATTCGGGGGGGCAGCAAGAAATACGTCACCATCATAGGCCAGCTTGATGTCCTTCCACAAGTCCTGGTCCTGGATTACTCCAACGAAATTGGCATCCGATAACACGGTCTGAGACGGGGTTCCAGGCACGGAGTCCACGGCGTGGATTCGGGACAAGGCATCGGCTTTCCCATTACGTGAACCTGGACGGTATGTAACGATAAAATTGAATTGGTTAAGGAATAGGCTCCAACGGGCTTGCCGTGGAGACAGGCACCTGGCAGACTTAAGAAATTCCAGGTTACGACGATCTGTGAGTACTATCACTTGCTGCGCAGCTCCCTGTAAGTGGTGTCTCCATTCCTTAAAAGCTGAAATAATCGCCAACAATTCCTTGTCCGCAATGTCATAGTTCCTTTCTGCAGGGGACAACCGGCGAGAAAAGAAAGCACACGGATGCAAGAGACTCTTGTCCCCAGTCCTTTGAGAAAGGATTGCCCCTAATGCATAGTCGGAAGCGTCGACTTCCACGATAAAGGGAAGTGCGGGATTCGGATGTACTAATATTGGCGCTGAGGTAAAACAAACCTTGAGACGATGGAAAGCTTCCTGGGCCTGGGCGGACCACACAAACTTCTGTCCTTTCTTGGTTAACAGAGTGATGGGACGGACGATCTCTGAAAAGTTACGGATAAAGCGTCGGTAAAAGTTGGCAAAACCGACAAAGCGTTGTACCTCTTTGATGTTTCCCGGTTCCGGCCAGTCTAGAATTGCTTGTATCTTGCCAGACTCCATGTTCAGTCCCTGAGGAGAGATGACATAACCTAAGAATTGTATTTGTGAGCAATGGAATTCGCATTTCTCCAGTTTAATGTACAGGTGGTTATCCCTCAGACGGGTAAGTACGGTCTTGACGTGCTCCTGGTGTTCCTGTAGGGAATCAGAAAAAATCAGGATATCATCCAGATAAATCACCATGAATTGGTCCATTATATCCCTAAAAATATCGTTAACTAAATGTTGGAAAGCCGCGGGAGCGTTACAAAGTCCAAAAGGCATCACTAGGTACTCATAATGTCCATACCGACATCGGAACGCGGTCTTCCACTCGTCTCCGGGACGTATGCGAAGTAGATTATATGCCCCACGGAGATCCAATTTAGTGAATATTTTTGCCTGTTGGACTCTCTCCAATAGCTCAGGAATCAACGGTAACGGATACCGGTTCCGGATGGTTATTTTATTCAGTTCCCGGTAGTCAATACAGGGTCTCAGAGTCCCCTCTTTCTTTTTCACGAAAAAGATGGGTGCCCCTGCTGGTGAGGTAGACGGGCGAATAAATCCCTTGGCTAGACTTTCATCGATGTACTCTTTTAGTGCTTCTAGCTCAGGTGCCGCCAACGGGTAGACATGACCAAACGGGATCTCCGCCCCTGGGAGTAAGTCTATGGGGCAATCATACGGTCTATGCGGGGGAAGCCGATCGGCCTTTCTTTTGTCGCATATATCAGCGAAGTCATGATAAACCGGGGGTAAAACAGGTACCTGTACAGTGCCCTCCGCATTCGGTGTTACTGGAACCGGTACAGTTGGACTAATGGTCGGACCACTCTGCGGTGGGAAGGATATTTCCTTAGTCTCCCAATCGATGACTGGATTTGTAGACCGTAGCCACGGAATTCCTAAAATAATCGGAAAATGAGGAGAAGAAATCAACATGAAAACAAGGGTCTCCTGCTGACCTGGCTTCATCACGCATTCTAGGGGTACTGTTTCCCGATCAACTGGTCCAGAAACTAACGGAGATCCGTCTACCGTCTCCATGGTAACCGGTGAGGATCTTTGCTGAGTCCGGATACCGTGTTTCCTGGCAAAAGAAGAGTCCATGAAATTTCCCCCTGCCCCAGAGTCTATCATTGCAGATGTAGGTATTAGCTGTCCCTCCCACCGGATCTGAATGGGAAGCGAGCAATGGGTATATTTCCCTTCTGAGTACTTCGGTGATGTTGACATTACAGTCAAGGGAAATACCGCATCCAGGTGTCCACTTGCCTCAGAGATATCGGACTCTGCGTCCGTGTTGTCACACTCTGCCATGGCTGCCAATACCTTATTTGGGCGATTTGGACGTTTCGGGCAGTCGATCAAGAAATGGTCCGATTGACCGCAATAGAAACACAAACGCTCACGGAGCCGGTGTTCACGACGTTCGTTGGTCTCTCGCTTTTGCAGAGAGTCCACTTGCATAGGAACGTCCTCGGCCTCCCGTGGCGTCCTGAGAGCGGGTTCTCTGGAAGGAAACGCAAAGTTGGTTACCCGGTTTACAGCTGCCCATTTTTCCTGTCTACGTTCCGTCAAGCGGGTATCAATACGCACACAGTGCTGGAGAAACAGTTCAAAATCCCCTGGAGATTCGGAACGAGCTAACTCGTCCTTGATGGTACCGGACAAACCTTTTCTGAAAACAGACAATAATGCATTGTTTCCCCAGTCGGTGTCTACCACTAACCTCTTGAACTCAGTGGCGTATTCAACGACAGAACGCTTTCCCTGACGTAAGGAAAGGAGAGCTGATTCAGCGGTAGCACGGCGATTCGGATCATCAAACATTTGCGCCATTGCGGTCAGAAAGTCATCCAGGTGATTTAAACGGATATCCCGATTCTCTATCATAGGATTAGCCCAAGCCAGTGCTCGTGAGGTTAATAACATGATTATACATAACACTTTTGACCGGTCAGAACGGTAATAATCAGCATGTACATCAAAAAACAGTATACATTGGTTAACAAATCCACGAAACTGACTACGATCACCATTGAAACGGAATGGGGGTAACCTAGGCATACCGGCAGCTGATACGGACGTAGTGGGGACGGCTTCCTGAGCCTCCACTCTGACTTGCAAATCCTGAATAGCCGGACCCAGTACCTGGTGATCATGGCCCAGCTGTGCCTCCACATCTCTAAGTTTAGTTTGTACCGCCTCCATCTCCTGCTGCAAGGAGTTAATCATGGAAAAGAGCTGATCTACTCGTGTCTCAGTCATTGCCCCAGCGAAATCCTTTTGTGGCCTGAGTATAATGTAATACTATTGTATGTTCTGAGGATTTCGATAGCGTTAGGGCAATGACAACCAGAGACGAGTTCTTGGTACAAAGATGTTTATAATATGTAACCACGATAGGTACACAACGGAACAAACACAGTAGAACAATAACACACGAAATACCTTCCCGAAACGGAGCGAAGGGAATTCCCGGGGCCACGCACCGGACTCCCCCAGGGAGACCACCAAGAGCGAACCCCTATACAGGGACTGTCTGGCAATCACCCCGGAAGGCCTAAATGCGCAGCAGCCGGGACACAAGGGGCAAGTGGTAAAGTCCAGAAGTGTCCGTACGGGATGATAGTCCAGAGTGGTTACGAACCGGAAGGAACCGGGCAGAAGTGCTGACCAAAGACGGCAGACGGAGTCCGGGCACAGCTTGAAGAAACCGGGTACGGTCCAGAGTCGGTGTCGGTAGTCTTTCAGGAGGATCCAAAGGCAATCAGGAATTAGGAGCAGCAAAGCAGGAGCACACAGCAAGCAGTATACTCAGGCACTGGACTAGGCTTAGAGGCGGCCTTTTAAGCAGCTGGACAGGAAGTAGGGCAACAGAACAGTAAACTCCATGTTAACCGAGGGCAAGCTCTTTCAAAAGAGAACTGGAAATCCCGGAAACCTGACAGTAGTTTTGAAATTGTATTGAAGGTTCGGCTGTAGCCTGATGGATGGCGGGAGGGTATACCTGCGTAGGAAATGGTGATACATTAGACATAACGTATTGAGGGTCCTCAGAGTCCTCTTCCATCAGGACAACCATCGCCTTCTTGGAGGGTTTCATATTCTTCTGGAAGCTTTTTGCAATAATATTAGCATCTGTCATGGTGGAATTTTCAATTTCCGGGCGAGTCTTCATTATATTGTTCCTAAGCTCCTCCCTCAGGCCAGCGACAAAGGCTTGTGACAAAAGCTGAGCCTGTGGTTTAATCTGTTGTGAGAATCCGAGGTCTGCGAACATCTGGGTGAGTCTGGAAGCGTATTATTCAACTGACTCTGCTTGATCTTGAGTCACATCCTTAAGGCTGGTAGCTTGATCAGATAGACGGTCTTGTGCCCAGGATTTCAACTGTTCACAAAAAGTGACACCGGATTGCCAGGTTTCTTCAGAAGACAGGCGAGAATCATTCAGGGCCCCTTCCATGACTGGCCAATAAGAGTCTCCTGCTTTAATTTGGGCCAATGACATTAAATCTTGCCATGTAGCTGCATACATCTTCTGGATTTGTACGATACAGCGGTATAATGGCATAGTTTGGGCCTCTGGGTCTGGAAGTGTGGAGACTAAGGTAGCTGCCTGTCCAGGAGTAAACTTTATATACATCAAAGGTTCTGAGTCATCCTTGGCAAGTATGGCTTTCTGTGTCCGGACTGGTACTTGATCATCACTTGCATCTTCAACCATAATAGGTAGTTTCCTGGAGATGGTAGTGGGTTTGGATGGGCGAACATATCCTTGGAGGGCATCCTGGAGTGCCTTAACAGTCGCTTCCAAACTTCCGACTAGACGAATTTCTTGCAAGTTCAACATCTGGCCATGGATTAGGGGCATTATGGTTTTAACAATCTCGTTTGCACAAGCTCGGATAGGGAATCCGAAAACTCCAGCCGAAATGGCGGGCAAGGCTATTGAACGTAAAGGCATCTGGGCCTGAGAGGCCTGGGAAGCATGTAGAATGGCTGCTTCGACTGCCTCTCGGAGGATCCGGCAACTGGTGTCATGTTGATTGGAATCATAGAGTGGGCCAACTGCATGAATGACTAAATTGCAGGGCCGGTTGCCAGGGCCTGTAATAGCAATACGTCCTGGTTGGACAGGGCCTTGTGTACATACTAGGGCTTCTGAGTCACGTTGAATAGATTCGCCCGCAGCCTTGACTATATGAGCAGCTAGGCCACCTCTGTGGTGCAGGTGGCCGTTGGCAGGATTAACCACGGCTCCTACAGACATGGTAGTGATGTCTCCTTTTCCAACTGAGAGGAGGAGGGTTCCATTGGCACAGGCATAATAACGCTAAAAGACAGGGTCCCACTCCTCGGATATCGTAGAAAATGAATCCTGTGATCCTCCATCCCTATGGGGGTTATCATAAGCCACACCGTCCTGTGCATAAGTAACACCCTCCTGTCCGGGTGGATCCAGATCAATAAGCTCATGTGACAGTATAGAACGGGTAGTATGTGGTAGGGGCCTATGAGGTTGCAAAACTGGAGGTGCCACTGAGGATGCTGAAAGATTGGGACAAAGCAAACCGGGTTCAGGCACCGGGCTATAATAGGTGCCGGCTGGGGTGATGACTGGACAAAGTAATTGTGGTTTATGAGGTGTAGCAAGATGGCCACCACAGGAAGTTCCAGGCATCTGACGTCCGGGAGTATTGCCATGTTGGGACACTATGGGTGTACTGGGAGGGGCAGAAGCTACGGGCGGTGCCAGGGTCGTTACTTTTAAGGGCTCTAAACTAGTTTGCATTACAGCATGCAAAGGAGGGGTTTGGTTAATACCGGATACAGTAACTCCTAGAGAAGGAGAACAATGGGTCACAGTTGAAGACATTTAGTGAAGTCAGAAACAGCAACAGGCAAAGGGGGGTAAAGGGGGGGACTGTAAGCTATAGCAGGCAGTGAATGAGGTCTTTGTCCTCCACAATTATAACAAACACCACAATAATCAGGATTTTGGCAATCACAAACAGGGCATATCCAACCACCTGGACCAAACCCTGGATCGGCCGCGGAACTATTGTAAGACGGCGGCAATGAGGTTTGTGAATCTATCACTTGAACCTTTGATTTTTCACTTAAAACATAACCATACAGTCTAACATCTCCTTGGTCCACTTCAATCTCCTGCCAGCCCTCTTTCTGTAACACCGCAGCTGTCCGAAACCAAGCTCTTGCTGTATCTAACAGATTATTATCTTCAAGTATCCCCTTATTGGCGGTCAATATGGACTTCCATACACTGGGCTGCAGCCTGCCACCTGGTGGTAATCCAACTATTTTACACAATTTCTTACAATTTTTCGTATATTTTTTCCCTTCTCGTTTTCCAACTAGGATACTAGCGCTCTCAGCATTCTCCGGAAGAACCGTTTTCCTTCTGAACAGAGTATAGATAGTGCTTAATTGGACCGGCCGTTCCAACGGAGTCCTTTCTCGCCTCGTCCGCGTTTGTAATGCGCAGACAGTGACTTGCGTCTAATACGCAGGAGAATCCGCTAACTCCAGCACCCTTAACTTAACTAAAATGAGATCCTGTCCCGCCTCGTCTGCGTATCGAATGCAAACAGTGACATGCGCCTAAAGCGCAAGGGAATACGCTAATTCCACTTTAAGTTAACTGAACCCTTCCCGCCTCATTTATTATCTATCCAATATTTAATATTTAATATTCAACAAACAGTGGCTGTGTCATCCACAACACAGGGGAATCGCTAGTTCTCATACTTTTGTTCAAAAAGAAAACAACTCAACTGAAAACTCCGAAAAATGCATGAACCCGTTAGTTTCTATTCCAATCCAAACCAAATCACACTTGTCTTTCTTTCAAATCATTACAACTCTTCCGTATGCTTTACTATACAAAGGCTGTAGCCACCTCCTGTATGTTAGCCCACTGACCTCTCCTTTCTCCTCACTGCAAGCAGCTATGGGTATATGACACCTCCTGTCTCCCTTTCAATGCAAAGACCACGGCAGTGGGGGATTACTAACACACACTGACCCCCCTTCTCCTCTACAGAACAAAGACAGCAGCTGCGCCTGTGTGGGCTTCCATTTCACCCCTCCCTCTGTCTCTTCACTCCAGGCAGCAATGGGTTTCACTAACCCCCCTTCTTTCTAACACACACAGACTTTCCTTCCTGCTGCCCTCTCAGCAAAAGAACGTAGCTGCATCTGTGGGCTCTATCAGCCCCCCTCTCGCATTCTTTGTTCTCAATAGAAAGATTGTCATGGATGTCCCTGGGCTCTACCAGACCCCCGCAGTCTGCCTCTTCGCTCTCAGTGAAGAAGAAAAAAAACTGCAGGTACTGGGCTTTCCTCCACTCTCTATAAGTAGCAGCAGGCAATTAACTCTTTGAAAAGTAAATCAGAGAGTAGAATCTACACCTTCCCTATGAAGCTAAGACCTCCGCTCACAATTAGCAATAAAAACAGACGATCAGATCGTATGACCCACGGACCCTATGACGCTATGGGGTCTGGGTCTGTCTCTTTGTTCTTAAACTACATGCGAAAGATTCAAGCCCGCTAAGGGTCAATAGCGTCAACCCCTTCCTCAGTACAGGGATCACACCTCTCGCCACAGATCTTCGAAATCGCAGGTAGTAATCATATACAGTTAGGTCCAGAAATATTTGAACAGTGACACAAGTTTTGTTATTTTAGCCGTTTACAAAAACATGTTCAGAAATACAATTATATATATAATATGGGCTGAAAGTGCACACTCCCAGCTGCAATATGAGAGTTTTCACATCCAAATCGGAGAAAGGGTTTAGGAATCATAGCTCTGTAATGCATAGCCTCCTCTTTTTCAAGGGACCAAAAGTAATTGGACAAGGGACTCTAAGGGCTGCAATTAACTCTGAAGGCGTCTCCCTCGTTAACCTGTAATCAATGAAGTAGTTAAAAGGTCTGGGGTTGATTACAGGTGTGTGGTTTTGCATTTGGAAGCTGTTACTGTGACCAGACAACATGTGGTCTAAGGAACTCTCAATTGAGGTGAAGCAGAACATCCTGAGGCTTAAAAAAAAGAAAAAATCCATCAGAGAGATAGCAGACATGCTTGGAGTAGCAAAATCAACAGTCGGGTACATTCTGAGAAAAAAGGAATTGACTGGTGAGCTTGGGAACTCAAAAAAGGCCTGGGCGTCCACGGATGACAACAGTGGTGGATGATCGCCGCATACTTTCTTTGGTGAAGAAGAACCCGTTCACAACATCAACTGAAGTCCAGAACACTCTCAGTGAAGTAGGTGTATCTGTCTCTAAGTCAACAGTAAAGAGAAGACTCCATGAAAGTAAATACAAAGGGTTCACATCTAGATGCAAACCATTCAATTCCAAAAATAGACAGGCCAGAGTTAAATTTGCTGAAAAACACCTCATGAAGCCAGCTCAGTTCTGGAAAAGTATTCTATGGACAGATGAGACCAAGATCAACCTGTACCAGAATGATGGGAAGAAAAAAGTTTGGAGAAGAAAGGGAACGGCACATGATCCAAGGCACACCACATCCTCTGTAAAACATGGTGGAGGCAATGTGATGGCATGGGCATGCATGGCTTTCAATGGCACTGGGTCACTTGTGTTTATTGATGACATAACAGCAGACAAGAGTAGCCGGATGAATTCTGAAGTGTACCGGGATATACTTTCAGCCCAGATTAAGCCAAATGCCGCAAAGTTGATCGGACGGCGCTTCATAGTACAGATGGACAATGACCCCAAGCATACAGCCAAAGCTACCCAGGAGTTCATGAGTGCAAAAAAGTGGAACATTCTGCAATGGCCAAGTCAATCACCAGATCTTAACCCAATTGAGCATGCATTTCACTTGCTCAAATCCAGACTTAAGACGGAAAGACCCACAAACAAGCAAGACCTGAAGGCTGCGGCTGTAGAGGCCTGGCAAAGCATTAAGAAGGAGGAAACCCAGCGTTTGGTGATGTCCATGGGTTCCAGACTTAAGGCAGTGATTGCCTGCAAAGGATTCGCAACAAAATATTGAAAATAAAAAATTTTTTTTTGGGTTTGGTTTATTTGTCCAATTACTTTTGACCTCCTAAAATGTGGAGTGTTTGTAAAGAACTGTGTACAATTCCTACAATTTCTATCAGATATTTTAGTTCAAACCTTCAAATTAAACGTTATAATCTGCACTTGAATTCTGTTGTAGAGGTTTCATTTCAAATCCAATGTGGTGGCATGCAGAGCCCAACTCGCGAAAATTGTGTCACTGTCCAAATATTTCTGGATCTAACTGTACATTATATATGACACTTACCTGCGATTTGGAGTGATCAGCTCCTGTTTCGGCGGCCTGTGGGTACTAGGAAACGATCCCCTGGATTCGAGAGAGAAGTTCGGCCAATCTTTCTTAGGGTACTTTCACACTTGCATTATTTTCCTTCCGTTACAATCCGCCCTTTTGGGAAACAGCGGAATCCGTTAACGGATTCCGCTGTTTCCCATAGACTTGTATGGTTGACGGATTGTACCAAAAGGACCTGCGTTGCTTCCGCTGGGCGACGCTCCGTTGCTTCTGCCCAGCAGCAGGAACGCAGCATGTAACGTTGTTTTGAGCAGCGGAATCCTCTGGATTTCACTGCGCATGCTTTTTTTTTTTTTTTTTTAAATCAAACTTTATTTTGGCTCGCGGTGGCCGAACGTTCAGCTGAGCGCCCGGCCGTCAGCAAGCGACAGCGCTCAGCTGAGCGACCGGCCGCCGGCACCCGGCTGTCGGCTGCAGGGAGCGATCAGCTGATCACCCGGCGGCCGGCAAGTGACAGCGCTCAGCTGATCACCGGCGGTCGGCTGCAGGGAGCGATCAGCTGATCACCCGGCGGCCGGCTGCAGGGAGCGATCAGCTGATCACCTGGTGGACGGGAGCGATCAGCTGATCACCCAGCGGCCGGCTACTGGGAGCGATCAGCTGATCACCCGGCGGCCGGCTGCAGGGAGCGATCAGCTGATCACCCGGCGGCCGGGAGCGATCAGCTAATCACCCGACGGCCGGCTACTGGGAGCGATCAGCTGATCACCCGGCGGCCGGCTGCAGGGAGCGATCAGCTGATCACCCGGCGGCCGGCTGCAGGGAGCGATCAGCTGATCACCCGGCGGCCGGCTGCAGGGAGCGATCAGCTGATCACCCGGCGGCCGGCTGCAGGGAGCGATCAGCTGATCACCCGGTGGCCGGGAGCGATCAGCTGATCACCCGGCGGCCGGCTACTGGGAGCGATCAGCTGATCACCCGGCGGCCGGCTGCAGGGAGCGATCAGCTGATCACCCGGCGGCCGGCTGCAGGGAGCGTTCAGGTGATCACCCGGCGGCCGGCTGCAGGGAGCGATCAGCTGATCACCCGGCGGCCGGCTGCAGGGAGCGATCAGCTGATCACCCGGCGGCCGGCTGCAGGGAGCGTTCAGCTGATCACCCGGCGGCCGGCTGCAGGGAGCGATCAGCTGATCACCCGGCGGCTGGCTGCAGGGAGCGATCAGCTGATCACCCGGCGGCCGGGAGCGATCAGCTGATCACCCGGCGGTCGGCTACTGGGAGCGATCAGCTGATCACTCGGCGGCCGGGAGCGATCAGCTGATCACCCGGCGGCCGGGAGCGATCAGCTGATCACCCAGCGGCCGGCTACTGGGAGCGATCAGCTGATCACCCGGCGGCCGGTTGCAGGGAGCGATCAGCTGATCGTTCACTATAGTCTGCCGCTGGTAAAACCGGGAAGAAAAAAAAAAATCAAAACGAATTGCGTTGTTTTGCAGCATCCGTTGCATCCGTTGTGCCACTATATGCAACACATCCGTTGCATCCGTTACACAACGCAATGCAACGGATACCATTCAACGCAAGTGTGAAACTAGCCTTACGGTGTATCTCAGCAGTGCCTCCAAGTTAAGGACACGGGACACAAGTTATCCCTTTCGATCTGACCGTTGTTCCAAATTAAAAATATCGTGTGTGTACGGCGAAAAAGAATAATAATTAATTGGAAATCAATTATCACTCTTCCTCTCATGACCAAAGCTGAGGCAAGACTGAAATCTTTATTCTTGGACAGCTAGACCACGAAGTAAAAGGGGTGTAAACAAAAGTTTTAGTCCAATCAAGTATCGTAGGTAGGGGGCTCATGACGTATTGGATCTGCACATCCTCTCTTTGATTGGACAGTCCAGACTCCAGGAATTTCTTTTGTCCATCTGTCTTGGGTGCAAAACAGGAAATGGCAGCCATCTTCAAGCTATACATATATATATATATATATATATATATATATATATATATATCCTAGTTTATACTGAGTCTGAGGAAAATACACTGAATATGCAATATATCTATATAAACGTATTAGTAAAAGAATAAAAGAGAACAAAGACATGCATAGATATGTGTGTTAGTTTACATCTTACTAAACTATATACCTGAGTCTATCAAATGGCTGAATTAAGTATTTTTTTGTATACTCGGTTCTTTATCCTCAACAGTACTAGCCGCCCCTTGCGTGTCCGTATTTCCGAACATATTTATGACATACGCAACCCCACTTCTAGGAATCTTTCTGGTGCTTCATCCCATTTTGCACATGCCCATTGTGATGATCTGAGCAATTTTAAAGTGCATGCCCTGAAACACATTATAGCCAATAATGCGGGTGAAAATCGTATTCAAATGTTATACCAACAAGAAGCCTTTATGATATTATATATGAATACTAGACAACCTGCAGGTTTAAACAAATGGACTGATCTTTGGTATATTTATTGAGTCTAAGGTTATACACTCTCTTTGCATATTTAATGTCCTCTATTTTGCATAATTAATTGTTTTGACCATGTTATTTCCTCCTTTTTTTTTTTTTTAGCTTTCACAAGACTATTTATATCGCACTAGTGTGGTTTCTCCTTATGATTATGACTGAAGACCCAGCGTCTGAAACGCGTCAATCATAGGAAATTTTATCCTCACCATGTTTTTTAACTATTAGGAATTAAAGATGTTTTGCCGGAGCACCTCCTCACTTTGATACTCTCCTTAATATACACCCATGTTGCCACTCTCCAGAATATACCTCCTGCACCACTGTCCTTAATGTACCCCCTGTGCTACTCTCCTTAATATACCCCACGCGGCTGCCCTCCTTAATATACCACCACACTGCTGCTTTCCTTAATATACCCCACACACTGCCACTTTCTTTAATATACCCCCACAATGCTACTCTCCTTAATATAAACCCACGCTGCCACTCTCCTTAATATACCCCCTGCGCCGCTCTCCTTAATATACTCCCACGCTGCCACTCTCCTTACTATCCCTCCAAGCTGCCACTCTCCTTAATATACTCCCACACTGCTACTCTCCTTAATATACCCCCACACTGCCACTTTCCTTAATATACGCCAACAGTGGTACTCTCCTTAATATACCCCCATGCTGCCACTCTCCAGAATATACCTCCTGCGCCACTGTCCTTAATATACCCCCTGTGCTGCTCTCCTTAATATACTCCCACACTACCACCCACCTTAATATACCCCCACACTGCCACTCACCTTAATATACCCCCACGCTGCTGCTCACCTTAATATCCCCCCACGCTGCTGCTCTCCTTAATGCCCCTAAAGCTGTCATTCTCCTTAATATACCCCCACACTGCCATTCTCCTTAATATACCTCCACGCTGCCACTTTCCTTAATATACCCCCTGCGCCGCTCTCCTTAATATACTCCCACGCTGCCACTCTCCTTAATATACTCCCACACTGCTACTCTCCTTAATATACCCCCACACTGCCACTTTCCTTAATATACGCCAACGGTGGTACTCCCCTTAATATACCCCATGCTGCCACTCTCCAGAATATACCTCCTGCGCCACTGTCCTTAATATACCCCCTGTGCTGCTCTCCTTAATATACTCCCACACTACCACCCACCTTAATATACCCCCACACTGCCACTCACCTTAATATACCTTCACGCTGCTGCTCACCCTAATATCCCCCCACGCTGCTGCTCTCCTTAATGCCCCCAAAGCTGTCACTCTCCTTAATATACCCCCACACTGCCATTCTCTTTAATATACCTCCACGCTGCCACTCTCCTTAATATACCCTCTGTGTCGCTCACCTTAATATACCCCCACACTCACTACCACTCTCCTTAATATACCCCCACGCTGATGCTCACCTTAATATACCCCCACACTGCTACTCTCCTTAATATACTACCACACTGCTGCTCTCCTTAATATTCCCCCCACGCTGCTGCTCTCCATAATATCCCCCCATGCTGCGGCTCTCCTTAATATCCCCGAAGCTGCCACTCTCCTTAATATACCCCCACACTGCCACTCTTCTTAATATACCCCCACGTTGCTGCTCAGCTTAATATACCCCCACACTGCTACTCTTCTTAATTTAGTACCACGCTGCCACTCTCCTTAATATACCCCCCGCACCACTCTATTTAATATTCCCCCCATGCTACCACTCTCATTAATATATCCCTCCCACACTGCCTCTGTTAAAAATTGTTATCCCCCCGACACTGCCCTTTTGTAAAATATTCTCCCCGCACACACACAAACACACACAAACACACACAAACACACACAGACACTGCCCACTCTTAATAAATTACTCACCCCACTACCTCTCGCAAAGCTGTGTCCCTTTCACCATAATAGAGTATTACATAAGGGTGGTCAAAAGAAAAGGTTTACAATCAATAAATATATAGTACAAAATTCTCAAAAACAGTAAGCAAACTCACAGTCTCCAAAAAGGCCTTTATGAGACCAATGGGGTTTCAAATTTAAAGTGACAGTGCCATTAAAGTGCATATATTCCAGAAGAGGTGACATTCAGTTGCTCAGGTACTTTAGAGCTCATATAAAGGAACATAACTGCAGTGACATGTAGTCACACAGGGTAACACTAAAACATGGCACAGTATTATTCAAAATTCCCAATGTATTATAATACCCATGGTTAGAGCAGTTTAACCCCAGTCACCATTAGTATTACCATGCTGAGGGGAGGGGGAAAACCAAGGGCACCGGACTACCAGGAGACAGAGACAGGATAATAATGACTACTACCTGTGAACCAACACGGCCCAGCACCTCAACGCGCGTTTCACACTCGCTTCGTCAGTAGTTGCTGTGACAGGGGGATGATCCTTATTTTATAATGCCGGATCCACCTGAGGCCTATTGACGGCGCGCACTGCATGGCGGCGGCCATGTCGCCCACTCCAGCCGGTGGCCCTGAAGATATGATGCGCATGCGCGCTAATCGCTTCACTCATTGGACGCGAAGCCGGAGGGGAGGAACAGACACCAGCACACAGAGGGCGCATAAGCCTCAGAGCGTCCAGCGCCATATCAGGTGAGGGCAACAGTGTTGGCAGCCTGCTACAATCGAAAAAGTGTTTAATAAAAAATATCAGAATTATACAATACCAACAATTCAAGGCAGAGTCGTAATCATATGTGCATAAAAACGCACCCAATATAGATTCAAGCCTATTATTCTTAATTTATGGTTAAATCCTTACAAAGGGCCTGGATGACATAAGGCAGTATAACACATAAGGATGGGAATCCAAAAGAGTACCCAATTCGACCATATATGTACATTATAGCCATAACACTCGTTGATTATCCATATTTATGGGAGGTGCCGTTGGGAAGGTAAGGGTCACTTGCGTACTCACTCAGTCTAATAATGCTGACACCAACTACTGTAGTAAACCAAAGTTCTGGACACCACTGCTGCTGAGGGGGAGCACGTTTGGATCCCGTTTCTGTTGGTGTTGCCTGTTGATCTGTGACATTTTCCCGTGGCACCTTGTTTTTTTCTGGTTGGTCCCTGTAGCCTAAAACTAGTCGGGTCCCGCTCCCCAGCATGGCTAACTGAGGGAGCTTGCTCTCAGGGTTCACGCTTGGGATTTCTTGGACCGTATGTGTGGAAAGTCCTATCCCTCTCGTTGCGCTAGTACCTCGATTTTGGAGCAGGTGGCGAGCGGATCTTGAAGGCTCTGTCCTCGTCGGGTAAATTGTCAGGTTGCCTGAAGCTACTCCCTGACCTAGGGTCCACGTACCCGGTTGTGCCCTGGTCCCAGCCCGATAATGGTACATGGCCTTTTTTGATAACCCTAATATGTTCTAGGACTCGAACCCTAAATTCTCAGGTCAACCCTACATATATAAGCCCACATGGGAACTTCGCCCAGAAGACCACAAAGGTTGTCCTACAATTAATATTGTGCACAATTTTATATGATTTGGTGTTTGAAGAATCATGAAAGGTGAATGACCTCTCCATTTGGGAGCAGGCCTCACAGTCTCCACAAGAATATGAACCACACTTAGGTCCTTTTGACAAACCCAAAAATGTAGAGGGGGGTGGGACATAGTGGCTTCTTACTATCATGTCCCTATGAGTCTTTGATCTACGTGGCGTTATTGATGGTTTGTCCGAGATTACCCTTGATAAGTCACCTTCAGACAAGAGTATTGGCCAATAGCGTGCAATCACTTCATTAATTTCCCTCCACTGAGCGTGATAGGCCGTAATAAATCTGACTTGATTATCTGGCTTTCTAGTACTTGATTTAAGTAAATTATTTCTCGAGGCGTTTCTTGCCCTTTCATAGCCAGATTGAATAGACTTATCACTGTAGTGGCTGGACTTAAATCGTCTCTTGAGCTCCCCTGCCTGCCCCTCAAATAAGTCAATATTTGAACATACCCTACGGGCTTTTAAAAACTGACCTGTTGGTACAGAATTGATGACTTGTGGTGGATGAGATGATTTTGCACTCAGAGGCAGTTTACCGCTGTTCCTTTTCTAAAGATATCCGTCACAACAGAGTCATCCACTCCCTTCGTTATTCTGACATCCAAAAACTCTATTAAGTCAGGGCTGTAATGATAAGTTAATTTTATATTAGAGTCATTCACATTCAATGAACCCATAAATCCATCTAACTCTGTGAAGGTAGCCTAAGCTATAAATTGTTTGTTCAAACGTAATAAGAATATCTGTGTATGTAAATATTTTTTATTTTTTTTTGGGGCTTTTAAGTCCTGTACTGTTTCTGCTTCACCTATTGCATGTGCACTTTACAAAAAATAAATTATTCTATATTAAATCATCTGGGCGTTTGTTCTCTTCTTTGTTATGTAGATGTAGTTGCATAATTATCTGTGTGTCTATATGACAATCGTTCAGAGGCCATAATTTGATTCTAAGCTGTATAGTCATGAAGGGGTTACCAAGGATGAGTGAACAGATGTACAAACAATGAAAGTCTTCATAATGATAAGCAAAGGCCTTATCAGTAGTTTCACACAGAAAGAATGTATAATGAACAGAGATGTATTTTACAGTATACTGGGAAAGATTGAGGAGTTGAGTACTCCCTAGACTCTCTGTTCTAGTTCCAAGGACAATGATGCATTCTGTATAATTAAGTATTTTCCAATACACGAGTTCAGTTGGTGACGCTGGCTCAAGGAGAGAACACGTCTTGTGTGATCATTGTCTGATTCTTTAATATCTGCACTGATATACAGCTAATACGGCACCGGCCTCTGGATATCATGAACGAAGATACCATTAGCTATCTTCACTTAAATTTCTACCTTGACAGACCAACGTGGAGCCCTTTCAAGGACGCATTGCCGACCTGGAAATACTGATGCTTTGGACGTCGGGGACTGAGATCTCCCTCTGCTCCAATTAGGCTGATCACCTCAGACCCACGGGTGAGTGTTACATACTGTATATTCACTACCGTTGTGGTTGGTTTTGGAGAGGAGGGGGTGACGGGCTGTGTGTCCTTATCAGTGTTAAAAGGTACCTGATTGTGACTCAGGGGTGATGCCCGCTGAGTAGCACGATCCCAGCCCTGAGGTGTGGATCAAGAGTGTCACATGGAATCCAGAGGACGGTTGTTAGGGCAGGAAAGACAGTGGTGGCCGGATATAACTAGTTAGACTAACCCGGTCTGTAATTAAAGACGCGGGGGGGGGGCTCCTGTGACCGAAGATAGGGATTAGGACTGGTACAGACCGGTGGGACAGACCATACTTGAGAACTGGTACAGACCGGTGGGACAGACCAACTGGGAAGAATTGGTACAGACCACTGGGACAGACCAGTTAGGATGTTTAAAAATTTATACAGTTGACCAAGTTCGGAGGTCGGGACATTCTTGTATATGCATGTACATTTTTGTACGTACGTCCTCCTCCTTTCATGGGATACATACCTGTGATTGAAGTTAGGGATTAGAACAATAAATTGGTGCAGCTGATCAAGTCCGGAGGGAATACATTTTGTACCCCTCCTTCTTTCGCGGGATACCCTTATTACTATATAGCTGAGGAAGCGGCTAGTATAGAGGTGGAGCCTTAGGTGCCGGCCGGACTCTAATGCACACCGCATAGTCATAAATTAGTGTAACCCGGACACCACCAAGATAGCAAAAATGTTTAGAACGGAGAAGGCAAGGTTAAGAAACCTGAGGATTCACAGAATGTGTTGGATTTTGTGAACATTCCTTCACAAGGTGGGGGCACGTGCTGGAGACAGTTAAGCTGTGCATCATGCCCCGGAGATTTTCAGAGTATTACTTGTTGATTGATGCAAAGTTGTTTGGCAGAGTAACGCAGATGTTGCCATCAGGAGGATATATTAAGATTGAAGATGAGTAAGGGGATGTTGTGTTTTTCTGTAGGTTACCAAGTCTGAGGATGGTTTTAGGGGCACTCGGGAAGGTTGTTTTGTTGCTGCTTCGCAGCCTGTTCCCGGACAAGCCCCGGATCTGCTCATAGATGCTGCAGTCCCACCCACTGGCCAGAATCCCCCAACTCTTTCTGTACTGCCCACACTGGCCTTAGTCCCAGCACCCACCTCACAGTTAGTAGAGTCACCCTCCACAACTCTCACATTCACCCTGCCCACTCCTGCTTCTATCCATCCAGAAGTACCAATTGAGAAACAGCCCCCATACAACCCAGCCAGCTGCACATGTTACCAGTGTGGCTACCAAAACACAGACTGGAGAGATAGTTGTAATAATTGTGCAGCTAACCGCCCACACCTGAGTCACGGCCATAAGACTGTCCCAATCCTCCCTGTTTTAACTCCGGGAGGAGGTTACTATGTGCCTCCTCTACATCAGAAAACAACCGAACAGACTCAAGAGCTGTTATCCACACCCATACCCCTGGCCCCTCCTGTACCTGCAATGCAGTCTCTCCCCCCACCGGCCAGTCTGGCATCACATTCCCCAGTTACCAATTCCCTCCCCTTGGATCCCCCTCCTTCCTCTAGGACACAGTGAGCCTTACCCCGAACCTGATGAGGAACAGCCCTCATTCATATGTGTCCCTTTCAACCCCACCCAGTCAGCGGCATTACTTCACAGCCTGCCAAATCCCGACATTAGCCCTATGCGATTTTGTAGGGAAATGCTACAGGTCCATCAGTGGTATTTAGCTGCTCAGAAGGACCTTGTTAATCTCACCAAGGTAAAAGCGGGAGACAGTTTTTGGCCCTTAAAGCCACAGTGTAACCAACAGCAACCAAACCCTATTGTGAATCCGCATCGGTCCAACAATAGATCCAATCAGCGTTTTGACAATAATAAACGTGGCCAACAAAGCCAATATCTGATCTGTTGGCGTTGTGGCCAGCCCGGTCACTATCGGAGAGAGTGTCGTACCCCGCAATCCCAATTTGTGGTTATGTACCCTCAAAACCATGACCAAAACCTGCAGCACATAAATCTATAATGAAGGTGTAGCCAACCAGATTCTACCATGATGGTCAGTTCAAACCAGGGGTTTTCTACATCTGTAACTTTAGATGTCACAGGGGCCCCTATTAAATTCATGGTGGACACTAGGGCGGTCAATTCTATTGTTAAAATATTTGATATACCACCTGATTACACCCTGCCTTTTTCTAATGACGTCCTTACCCTGGTGGGCGTAGATGGATTACCCACTACGCATACTCTGACCATTCTTCTACCGGTAGGATCTTTCCCAGTATTTTACAACCAGTTTGTGTTGTCAAAAAATCTGTCCAGTCAATTTACCAAAATTTGATTTGTTGAATAGATTAAAGGCCGCCATAAATTATGATGGAGAAGGAGGTATTACTCTCACCCTGACTAAATTATATTTCCCAGAAGGGTGTGAGGAGACTTGCCTCCTACGGGCACTCCCCACTGTGATGCTCTCTATGCCATGTGCTGATGAATCTGATGTGGACTATTATGGTCAAAAGGGCCTAATGTGGGTAAACTCCCTGTAGATCCAGTAATGATTTACCTGAAGCCAGGTATGTCTTTTCCCAGAGTATCACAGTATCCCTTTAAATCAGCCCCAGGAGATCTCCCAAGATACCGCCCACAGTCCGGGCTGCACCCACGAGTCTGCCCCAACCTTCCCTAATGAAACAGAGGAGAGCACCGGACTGCTTGCCCCCCTTTTTTTCTGTTTTTTCCGGTTTCCCTGTTAGCTCCAGTGACCCCGATCCCAAACCACCCGTTCTAATGATGACTTCCATTCCACCCCATCAATCTTGCAGTTTCTGTAATATATGTTTCTGTAGTGAAGGTTATTTACCTTGACTGTAATAAAAGTTCTGTCCATGGGCTTTCCTGTATCTGTAATGTTGTTTCTTTCCACCAGCCATTCTGACACTGCACACCCTGAAGGAGAGGTGGGGGTCTATGGAAGCCCGCAGCAACGTGTAGGAGTGTGTAATCATTGTAAGCTGGAGCAGACTGTAGCTTATCACAAATTGTAGAGAAAAAAAAAAACCTGACTAAGTAAAGGAAAAAAAATGGTTTCAGCAGAGGTTTGCAGGGCTGCATGTGTTTCACTCCTTACTGATGAATGTTTTTCTTACCTGGTTGGGTGGGTTTTGTTTAACACTTAGGGGTACTTTGCACGTTGCGACATCGCTACTGCGATATTGCCGGGGTCAAATCGAAAGTGACGCACATCCGGCGCCGGTAATGACGTCGCAACGTGTAAAGCCTAGATGCGCCGATAAACGATCGCAAAAGCATCGTAAATCGGTGATCTGTGTAGTGTCGGTCATTTTCATAATTTCGCTGCAGCAACAGGTACGATGTTGTTACTCGTTCCTGCGGCAGCATACATCGCTGTGTATGAAGCCGCAGGAGCGAGGAACATCTCCTTACCTGCCTCCAGCGGCTCACGCAGGCTATGCGGAAGGAAGGAGGTGGGCGGGATGTTTACGTCCAGCTCATCTCCGCCCCTCCTCTTCTATTGGCTGCCTGTCATGTGACATCGCTGTGACGCCGCGCGACCCGCCCCCCTAAGGAAGGAGGCGGGTCGCCGGCCAGAGCGACGTCGCAGGGCAGGTAAGTGCGTGTGAAGCTGCCGTAGCGATAATGTTCGCTACGGCAGCTATCACAAGATATCGCATGTGCGACGGGGGCGGGTACTATCGCACTCGGCATCGCTATAATCGGCTAGCGATGTCGCAGCGTGCAAAGTACCCCTTAGAGTTCAAAATTTCACAGGAGATTATCAATAGTATTTTGCTGATACCTAAATAATTAAATTAATTTTGGAGAAAAAAAAAATTCTTAAAAGTATGCAAAGTGTTTTTTTTTGTTTTTAGGGTTAGATTTTGATTTTATGTTTCTGCATACAGACTGCCAGTATTGGCATGTTTCCCCCCATCCTTTCATGTTTCCCCCCATCCTGGTAAATGTATCCTCCATCCTGGTAAATGTACCCCTTCCTGCTAAATGTATCCCATCCTGGCATGTTTCTCCCCATCCTTGCAGCCATGTTTCTCCCCATCCTTGCATGTTTCCCCCCATCCTTGTAGCCATGTTTCCCCCCCATCCTTGCAGCCATGTTTTCCCCCCATCCTTGCAGCCATGTTTCCCCCCATCCTTGCAGTCATGTTTCCGCCCATCCTTGCAGTCATGTTTCCCCCCATCCTTGCAGTCATGTTTCCCCCCATCCTTGCAGCCATGTTTCCCTCCATCTTTGCACGTTTCCCCATCTTGCACTTTTCCTCCATCCTTGCAGCCATGTTTGCCCAGTGCTCTGTTTGCTCTGTATGCCCCGTGCTCTGTATGCCCCGTGCTCTCCATGTTTGCCCCGTGCTCTCCATGTGTTCCCCGTGCTCTCCATGTGTTCCTCGTGCTCTCCATGTATGCCCCGTGCTCTGTATGTATGCCCCGTGCTCTGTATGTATGCCCCGTGCTCTGTATGTATGCCCCGTGCTCTGTATGTATGCCCCGTGCTCTGTATGTTTGCCCCGTGCTCTGTATGTTTGCCCCGTGCTCTGTAGGTTTGCCCTGTGCTGTCCATGTATGCCCCGTGCTCTCCATGTATGCCCCGTGCTCTCCATGTTTGCCCCGTGCTCTCCATGTGTTCCCCATGCTCTCCATGTGTTCCCCGTGCTCTCCATGTATGCCCCGTGCTCTGTATGTATGCCCCGTGCTCTGTATGTATGCCCCGTGCTCTGTATGTATGCCCCGTGCTCTGTATGTTTGCCCCGTGCTCTGTATGTTTGCCCCGTGCTCTGTAGGTTTGCCCTGTGCTGTCCATGTATGCCCCGTGCTCTCCATGTATGCCCCGTGCTCTCCATGTTTGCCCCGTGCTCTCCATGTGTTCCCCGTGCTCTCCATGTGTTCCTCGTGCTCTCCATGTATGCCTCGTGCTCTGTATGTATGCCCCGTGCTCTGTATGTATGCCCCGTGCTCTGTATGTATGCCCCGTGCTCTGTATGTTTGCCCCGTGCTCTGTATGTTTGCCCTGTGCTGTCCATGTATGCCCCGTGCTGTTCATGTATGCCCCGTGCTCTCCATGTTTTCCCCGTATGTTTGCCCCGTGTTCTGTATGTTTGCACCGTGCTCTCCATGCCCTGTGCTCCCATGTTTGCCCCGTGCTCTCCATGCCCCTTTCTCTCCATGCCCCGTGCTCCCATGTTTACCCTGTGCTCCCATGTTTGCCCCGTGCTCCCATATTTGCCTCTTGCTCCCATGTTTGCCCCGTGCTCTCGATGCCCCGTGCTCCCATGTTTGCCCCGTGCTCCCATGTTTGCCCCGTGCTCTCAATGTTTGCCCCGTGCTCCCATGTTTGCCCCGTGATCTCCATGTATGCCCTGTGCTCTCCATGTATGCCCCGTGCTCTCCATGTATGCCCCGTATGTTTGCCCCGTTTTCTGTATGTTTGCCCCGTGCTCTCCATGCCCCGTGCTCCCATGTTTGCCCCGTGCTCTCCATGCCCCGTGCTCCCATGTTTTCCCCGTGCTCCCATGTTTGCCCCGTGCTTCCATGTTTGCCCCGTGCTCCCATGTTTGCCCCGTGCTCTCCATGCCCCGTGCTCCCATGTTTGCACCGTGCTCCCATGTTTGTCCCGTGCTCTCCATGCCCCATGCTCCCATGTTTCCCCCTTGCTCTCCATGCCCCGTGCTCTCCATGCCCCATGCTCCCATGTTTGCCCCGTGCTCTCCATGCCCCGTGCTCCCATGTTTGCCCCGTGATCTCCATGCCCCGTGCTCCCATGTTTGTCCCGTGCTCTCCATGCCCCATGCTCCCCATGTTTTCCTCGTGCTGGCACTGTCCCCCACACCTTGGCACAGCCGCACACAGCTTTTAAAAATTAAAAAAAAAAAAACGTACCTTCCAGCACTCGCTCCTCTGCTGCGCGCCGCTGGGTCCTTCAGTTCCCACGTGGCCACAAGCCTGCGCCGCCTACTGACGCTCCTCCGCCTCCTAGGCAACAGGCCTGCAGCCCAGGAGAGGAGGAGTGTCAGAGCAAAAAGAAATGTCTCCTCTGCTCAACACCACTTTGATCTGCTGGCGCGATCACACCAGCAGATCAAAGTGGCTCAGTGTGGTGACAGCGCGCGTGCCGGCAAAAAGGGCTCTGCGTGCCCAGTCTGGCACGCGTGCCATAGGTTCGTCATCACTGCCCTAGACTCTCTGTTCTAGTTCCAAGTACAATGATGCATTCTGTATAATTAAGTCTTTTCCAATACATGAGTTCAGTTGGTGACGCTGGCTGAGGCCTCTGCCACACTTACGTGAAAAAAACGAAACATTTTTTCATGTACGTGTTAAATGGATGGTTTGCTCCCCGTGTGCCGTGTTTGTGGCACATACGTGTTCTCCGTGTGTTATACGTAATAATTGATTGCTCTCAGTGAGAGAAACAAAATTAAAATTTTGTAGTTGTGATACATTTTAATGGCTAACTAAAATAAAAATAAAATATGATGTTATAAAGCAAGCTTTCGAGACATCTCAGGTCTCTTCCTCAGGCATGGTATGACAAAATAACCTAAACAGACTTTCCTATGACCGGAAAGGGTCCACAAGAATATAAAACCTAAAATGTGTAGCCCCAAAAATACCAATAGGTTGTATAAAGGGGGGGATACAAGAGAAAGGACCACAAATGATCAGGGTGAAATACAAAAACTTTATTGATATAAAAGGTGATACAGGGTGCACAGTAGTTGCAGGCTAGATGGAAAAAGCCTGCCAGAAACAACCCACAGCAGTACCAGGACAAACCACCAGATGGCAATAATCTGATGACAGGCAGCAATGTAAGTAGAAAATTGTACAAGGTGTAATAGCCCGTGAAAGATCAGATGGGGACAATGTAAAGGTGATTGTGTACAACAGAGATCTGTAGAATCTCACATAAGTCCCAATAGCTAAAGGGCAGAAACGGTTAAGAGATATTACCTTGCGTCATGTCAGAGCAGGAATGGTGGATATGTCCAGGCGTGGGGGCGGGGCCTCGACGAGTGTTTCACCAAAGGCTTCGTCAGGAGGCGTGGCTATGAGTGATGAGTGAAGGGTTTAAGTAGGTAAGTGAAGGAGCCCATTAGCAAATCGGCATGCGCAACGTCATGTTGCCACGCCCCCCGACGGCAGGACGCGCCAAGCCCTTGGGTCATGAACATGAGGAGGAAATGACTTCATTCCCACGTTCAGCACAGGGACCCGCCCGGGCCCAAGCCGCAGGGGGGAGGAGACAGCGCATGACGGAGGCGCGTCTGTGCCAAACAAGTAAGTAAGTCGGTCACGCTACAGAGAGTGGGGGAGGAGCCACTACGTATATGTCACTCGTCATGGGGAGCTGATAGTCCAGGCGCGATTATGTAAACACAGAAGTGTAAACAGCAGATGTACAAAGGTGGATAAGCTAATATATGCTATAGCATATTAATAGAGGACAAAACAACATATGTCCTTATAAAGAGACCATGGACTATCATGAATAAGGTCAAAATAAGGGGGACAGTAGATACATATGTATATGTCTCACTCCTACATAGAAAGAAAGAGGGAAGGGGTATATGAACAGAATGTGTTCATAAATATATGTTCACATAAACAATCTAAGCGCACATATATATGACAAAAATTAAGAAATATCTATATATCATAAATAAAGGCTTAGTGGATGATTGATTAAAGGTAACGTGGCAATGGAACATGTACACATCACAAAGACGTCAACATATATATATACACACACATATGTACGCAGGTGGTAAGTGCAAATAAGGCTACTTTCACACATCCGGCTTGAGCTCTGCGGCTCAATCCGGCTGTGCAAGCTATGCAACGGATGCGGTGAAAACACCGCATCCTTTGCATAAGTTTTCCCCATGCGGCCCGTCCGGTTTTTGCCGCTTGCGGCATGCTACTGAGCATGCGCAGTGGCAAAAACCGCATGCGTTAGCCGGATGCGGTTTTTGCCGCATCGCGCCGCATACGGCATCCATAGGGATGCGTTGGAAAATGCACCGCATCGGCCGGATGCGGCGCGATGCAGTTTTTTTTTGCCGCACAAAAAAACGTGCCAGGCTACGTTCCATCCGGCCGCCGCATCGGCTAAATATGCCGCGTGCGGCAAAAACCGGACGGAACGCAAGCCCATGCGGCACAAAGCGGCACTAATTAAAGTCTATGCGGGAAAAACGCAACCGGCAGCAAAAAAAACCGGTTGCGATTTTCCTGCAAAGTGCCGGATTGTGCCGCATTGCAAAAACCGGATGTGTGAAAGCAGCCTTAGAATATTCAATGTCAAAGGGGGGAAACAGGAAAAAGGAAAAAATTCCATGGAAGCAGCTCTCCACAATGCAAAGACTCCCAACGTCCCGAGCGTGACATCATGAACTGCCAACAGAGATGCCGATGGGCGCCTGAAGAAAAAAAGTAGAATTAAAACCCCAAAAAGGAAACACAACAACAAAAAGACCCACCATAAAATTCGCGCTGTTTACAAGAAAGATTTAAAGCTAACCGCCTCATTGAGACCCAATGGAGCAGCAGTCCCCAAGATCGTCATCCATCTGGTCTCCTTTTGCAAAAGTTTACGTTTAACGTCGCCCCCCCTAGAGCCGATATAAACGCGGACTACATTCGTGAAAAACCTGAAAATGTTTGGGAATGGTCTTTAGTTTCTCTGGTTCTAAAGACTTGGCCGCATTCCTGATATCCTGCACATGTTCTTGGGTACGGACACGCAGAGTACGTGTTGTCATGCCAATGTATATAAGACCACATGGGCATGTAAGATGGTAAATAACTGCCTCCGTACCACAAGAAATGGAATGGACAATTTTGAAGGTCTTACTACCACATGAACTCAAAAATTCGAGTTTCTTAGGAATAAAGGGACAGGCAGAACATGTACCGCAGGGTGACGAACCCCAAGGAGGGCCACGACTATCAAAAATAAATTTACTACGAGGGGGGATATAGTGGCTCCTATTCAACATGTCCTTGAGATTACGAGACCTGAGCCATGTGATGGCTGGATGTGAGGTGAGGGCCAAACGAAGATCCCTGTCGGTGAGTAGGACAGACCAGTGCTTCTCCAGGACACTTCGAATCTCCTGGGATTCTGCGTTGAACGTAGTGATAAACCGAATGGTTTGATCAGAACCACCCCGAGGTCGATTCCTGGAGAGCAAAGACTGTCTCGTAGTCTGACAAGCACGTTGGTAACCGGCAGTGATGTCTGTAGGTCTATAGCCCCGATCACAAAATCGGCGCGATAGAACCAATGCCTGCCGATGAAATGTAGTGTCATCAGAGCAGATTCTCCATGCCCGGAGAAACTGCCCGGCAGGGATAGAACGTTTGAGCTGCAGAGGGTGTGATGAGGAGAAATGAAGAAGGGAATTAGTAGAGGTACTCTTGCGGAAAATATCGGTGTGTAATGAACCATCGGGCATAACAGAAATAGCCAGGTCCAGAAAGTCAATTGTATCTCGACTATATTTCCAAGTTAATCTGATGTTCCTGTCGTTGTGATTGAGGAGGCCAAGGAAGCTGTCAAGTCGCGATGTGGAGCCCTGCCAGATAAACAGAACGTCATCTATGTAGCGCATCCAAGAGATGACCGCCTCATGTCCCTCAGTGTCAAGGACCGTATCCCTCTCCCACAGGCCCAGGAAAAGGTTGGCATATGAGGACGCACAAGCAGCCCCCATAGCCATTCCCTAGAGCTGTAGGAAGGGGCAGTCCTTGAACACGAAAAAATTACGACTGAGGATAAACCGAAGGAGGAGAATAATAAATTCCCTCAACTCCGGTTCCAAATTGGTCATATTAAGAAAGAATTGGGATGCTGCTACACCTTGTTCATGACGGATGGATGTGTAGAGTGACTCCACATCGCAACTGACAAGCCACATGTCATCCTCAAGCACAACGCCATCTAGCCTCCTAAGAAGATCATTAGTGTCCTGAACAAAAGATGGTAAAGTCAGGATACTTTGCTGTAAATAAAAGTCAATAAATTGACAAGCCGGCTCACAAAGACCCCCGATCCCTGAGACAATAGGTCTCCCAGGTGGGGCCTGGGGGTCCTTGTGGACCTTGGGAAGGAGATAAAAAGTAGGAATGGTAGGACAAGTGGGATACAGAGCGTCTCGCATTTTAGGTGTAATGGCCTGGGACTCAACTCCATCATCAAGAAGGGACCCTAATTCCTGAGAGAAAGTAGCTAGGGGAGAGCAAGATAAACGCTTGCAACATTGCTTATCATTAAGCAATCTAAAGGCCTCGTCCTCATACATACGCACCGGCCACAACAAAACATTCCCGCCTTTGTCCGCAGGTTTTATCACTGTATCGGTTAGTCCCTTTAATGAACGGAGAGCCGCCCTTTCAATGTGAGATAGATTATCATGGCGAATATGAGTACGCAAACGAGAAAACTCGTCTCGGACCAACCGTACAAAGATCTCAATTTGCGGGCAACCGCATTTAGGCGGAAAATGCTGTGAGTGGCGGTGCAGATGCGTGGGGACAGAGGAGTTAGAGGGACTGTTGTGCTCTTGGGCCAAGGACTCCAGGTCCCTAAGGGCCTGAAGCTCTACATCAGAAAAAGATGGTGGAACATCTGAGGAGAAATACTTTTTAAATGTTAGCTTTCTTGCAATGAGCTCCAGGTCCTTGATAGCCTCAAAACAGTCGAATCTACTGACCGGTGCAAAGGAGAGGCCACGGGATAAAACACTAATCTGTGGCGGTGTGAGTTCATGTGGAGACAGATTGATTACCTTTAAAATCTCCTGTTGGTCCTTTTTCTGGTGTTGTAACCATGAGATTGTCCCCGCCCCACGGGTGTTTTTGTTTGTTGTGATATAGGACCAAGAACCTCTCCAGGGGCTGACCGTTTTCCTAAAAAACGAGTAGTACATTCTTCCTTCGAGAGAGAGGACACACTGGAGGCCGACTGTAGACGGGAGGCACCCCTAGATCCCAGATGCCAACGGTAGACCTGGTTACACTGATAATCGTTGAGATCACGCTGGAATTTTTTGGCCTTAGAAGCCTGGATATCACGCTCCCACTTATCAAGTGTTTCCTCCAGGGAACACTCAAAGGTTTTCAAATCCTCGGCAGAAAGGGCAACCTGAAGTTTGGACCTGATGTTCTCAATATCCTTCTCGAGGGTGTCCAAGCTCCTTTTATCTGAACCAATAAGAAGTTCCAAGAGTTTAAGGGAACACTTAGAGAGTGCTTCCTCCCACCTATCAGTGAAAGTGGTATCCTGGACACCTAGGGTGGGAAAAAGCAGCCTTATTCCACCACACCTTGACACGTTTTTTGAGTAGGGACTTAATTTCTAGCTTTAAATCAGTAACATTCTGTGTTTCTGTACCAACAGTGGCCTGTTCACCAAATACAGCACTGAGTTGTGATACCCAGGCTCTGTCACGTTTTTTAAAATCCATGAACCCTGTATGGGACTCTGTGGAACAAGAAAATCAACATAACCTAAACAGACTTTCCTATGACCGGAAATTAAAAAAAAAAAACGTACCTTCCAGCACTTGCTCCTCTGCTGCACGCCGCTGGGTCCTTCAGTTCCCACATGGCCACAAGCCGGCGCCGCCTACTGACGCTGCTCCGCCTCCTAGGCAACAGGCCTGCAGCCCAGGAGAGGAGGAGTGTCAGAGCGAAAAGAAATGTCTCCTCTGCTCAACACCACTTTGATCTGCTGGCGCGATCACACCAGCAGATCAAAGTGGCTCAGTGTGGTGACAGCGTGCGTGCCGGCAAAAAGGGCTCTGCGTGCCCAGTCTGGCACGCGTGCCATAGGTTCGTCATCACTGCCCTAGACTCTGTGTTCTAGTTCCAAGTACAATGATGCATTCTGTATAATTAAGTCTTTTCCAATACACGAGTTCAGTTGGTGACGCTGGCTGAGGCCTCTGCCACACTTACGTGAAAAAAACGAAACGTTTTTTCATGTACGTGTTAAAGGGATGGTTTGCTCCCCGTGTGCCGTGTTTGTGGCACATATGTGTTCTCCGTGTGTTATACGTAATAATTGATTGCTCTCACTGAGAGAAACAAAATTAAAATTTTGTAGTTGTGATACCTTTTAATGGCTAACTAAAATAAAAATAAAATATGATGGTATAAAGCAAGCTTTCGAGACATCTCAGGTCTCTTCCTCAGGCATGGTATGACAAAATATCTGAACTTTACGTAATACGTAATAACACACGGAGAATGGAAAGCCCCGCCTTACCTGCTTCTTCCGGAGCTGTCTGCAGTGCTGAATGACAATGTCCAGCCCAGGCAACGCCCCGCTGATGCTGCTTCCGGCCCCCAGTGAAGGAGATGCGTTGTTCAAATTCACTGGATGTCGGATGCAGGTGACAGCCGTGGCAGAGACTGCAGGGCTCGTGGAGATGAGTTTGTGTTTTTTTTATTTTTAACATGACACGTGTGTTTCTCTGGCGCGTGTCACACGGGACCGCATCCACACTACGTCCGTGTGGTACAGGTGCGGGCCGTGTGACACCCATGCTGCCGAAGAAAAACGGACATGTCAGCGTGCGAAACTCACGGACACACATAAGTACTGAACGGACACACGTTCCGTTCCTAAATACTTACATGTGTCCTGACCATTAGGATTAACTAGGTACCCGTGTGTACGTGTCTCCGGTACATGTAAAAAAGGGCAAACACATACCGGCGGCACGGATGTGTGACGGAGGCCTCAAGGAGAGAACACGTCTTGTGTGATCATTGTCTGATTCATTAATATCTGCACTGATATACAGCTAATACGGCACCGGCCTCTGAATATCCTGAACGAAGATACCATTAGCTATCTTCACCTAAATTTCTACCTTGACAAATCCTCCTGCCCACCCTGCCAAACCATAAACACATAAACCTACTGTATCCTCACCTATCCCTTGTAGACTGTGAGCCCTCGCGGGCAGGGACCTCTATCCTCCTGTACCTGTCTGTGCCTTGTATTGTTTATGATTATTGTACTTGTCCCTATTATGTACACCCCTTTCACATGTAAAGCGCCATGGAATTGATAGCGCTATAATAATAAATAATAATAAATAATAATAATAATCTATGTACCTCACCCACATCAAGACTGAACCACAGAGGCACGCATATGAGGGAGGACAAGACGCCCCCATAGCAGTGGTCCTCTCCTGGAGATAGTAGCACCCCTTAAACAGGAAAAAAGTTGTGGGTGAGGATAAATTTCAGCAGACTGAGCAGGAGAGAGACGAGATCACTGTCCAGAGAAGTGGTACCCAAATAAAATTCATCAGAAGGGGGGGGGGGGGGAGCCGGAAATGCTTGGAAAATGGCGTGCAAAAAATTAAAAGTGTAAATCCACAAATAATTCCAACTGTACTTCAATGCAAAAATGAGATTTTTAGCAAAAAATTGATCAATCCTTTGAGCCACCCCTGCCACGTCATGGCAAATCTCAATAGTGGGGTCCTACTCTATATTTAATATTTCCATTGTGCCATGCGGCCTCAAAAATGAATTAAAAGTAGAACCATAATAAAGCAACAAATTTACCTGTAACATTTCAGAAACCGCTTCCATGTTTGCAAGGAGAGGCAACCGCGAAAAATAATAGCCCAGGTCCCAGCATGTGCAGCGAACGCCACACATACCAAGACAATGTCAGAACTAACCCTCACAGTGCCAGACCAGGGTCCATGAATAAAGGCGGAACAGGCCCAAGTAAATGGTGCTTAATTACAAGGGTGGCTCAAATTATTGATCAATTGTTTGCTAAAAATCTCATTTTGCATTATAGTACAGTAGGAATGAATTTGTGAATTTTACACTTTTTATTTGTTGCATGCCATTCATAGGCAGTGCTGTCCCCCCTCTCTATACCAAATAAAATTCAATAGCCCTCAACCCATCAGAGTGCCCAATAGATGTATATAATGATTCTAGATTCGCAGTTATCATTATAACATCCTCATCCAAATGTAGATCTTGTAATCGAACCAACAGGTCAGTTGAATCCTGTATATAGGAAGGTAAGTCTAACATCAAGGGTTGAAGATAGTGGTCCAGAAATCTACAAACTGGTTCGCACAAGCTGTTAAAACCCGAGACTATGGGCCTATCCGGTGGGTCCTGGAGGCTCTTATGAACTTTTGGCAAAAAATATATAGTTGGAACAATAGGAAATTGATTCACCAAGCCTCCAGGATGCTCAAAGGTATAATAATGTCATCAAATGCTTTTTTAAGGATATCCTCGAGACTTGAAGCCCGCAGATGGATTTCCATCAAGTTTACGATAGCAATTACAATAATTTAATTGCCTGAAGGCCTCAGCCTCATACTTAGTGGTTGGCCATATCACCACATTACCCATTTTGTCAGCCTGCTTCACCACTATATCTCGCATCTAAAGGTACTGTCACACATAACGAGATCGCTAGCGAGATCGCAGCTGAGTCACTGTTTTGGTGACGCAGTTGCGATCCCGTTAGCGATCTCGTTATGTGTGACACTTACCAGCGATCAGGCCCCTGCTGTGAGATGTCTAGTCGTTGCAGAATGGTCCAGGCCATTTTCTTCAAAGGCGATGTCCTGCTGGGCAGGACACATCGCTGTGTTTGACACTGTGTAACAGGATCACAGTGACTGCTGAGATCGTTATACAGGTCGCTACTGCGATCTGTATTGTTCTGCATCGCTGGTAAGATCTCACTGTGTGACATCTCACCTGCGACCTCCCAGTGACTTACCTGCGATCCCTATCAGGTCGCATCGTTTTTGGGATCGCAGGTAAGTCGTTATGTGTGAAGGTACCTTTAGGGGTGCTTCACACACAGCGAGCTCACTGCCGAGATCGCTGCTGAGTCATGCTTTTTGTGACGCAGCAGTGACCTCATTAGCGATCTCGCTGTGTGTGACAATGAGCAGCGATCTGGCCCCTGCTGCGAGATCGCTGCTCGTTACACACAGCCCTGGTTCGTTTTCTTCAAAGCCGCTCTCCCGCTGTGACACACAGATCGCTGTGTGTGACAGCGAGAGAGCGACAAATGAAGCGAGCAGGGAGCAGGAGCCGGCGTCTGACAGCTGAGGTAAGCTGTATCCAAGATAAACATCGGGTAACCAAGGTGGTTACCCGATATTTACCTTAGTTACCAGCCTCTGCAGCTCTCACGCTGCCTGTGCTGCCGGCTCCGGCTCTCTGCACATGTAGCTGCTGTACACATCGGGTTAATTAACCCGATGTGTACAGCAGCTAGGAGAGCAAGGAGCCAGCGCTAAGCAGTGTGCGCGGCTCCCTGCTCTCTGCACATGTAGCTGCATTACACATCGGGTTAATTAACCCGATGTGTACTGTAGCTAGGAGAGCAAGGAGCCAGCGCTCAGTGTGCGCGGCTCCCTGCTCCCTGCTCACACAGCTAAGCGGTGTGCGCTGGTAACTAATGTAAACATCGGGTAACCATACCCGATGTTTACCTTAGTTACCAGTCTCCGCAGCTTCCAGACGGCGGCTCCGTGCAAGCGCAGCGTCGCTTGCACGTCGCTGCTGGCTGGGGGCTGTTCACTGGTCGCTGGTGAGATCTGCCTGTTTGACAGCTCACCAGCGACCATGTAGCGATGCAGCAGCGATCCTGACCAGGTCAGATCGCTGGTCGGATCGCTGCTGCATCGCTAAGTGTGAAGGTACCCTTAGACAATTCAGCAATCGCTTTTCTTTGTCCCTGATTCAAATTATCATGAGATCTTATCTCAGGGAGTTCACGAAGATCTTGAGTAACCAATTTAACAAAAAGGTCTATAGTGGGACAGGCTGATAAAGGGGGAAAGGTGGAAGACTTCTTCTTGACAGATTGTGGAAATTTCGAGGTAGTAAACTCCTCTTGTTCGACTACCAAGGATTCCAGATGATCAACCAGAGTGAGAATGGAACTAAGGACTGTGGGCCCAAAGACAACTTACAGGTGATTAATTTGTCTGATAGGGTACTCATACGGGATCAGATTGATGTGTTGCAGATGGGCCTATCATTCTCGCCTGTCGTGAGATTTGGCAGGTTCATGGCTATAAAGGATATCCAGTTGTTCGGCCGTATACTCCTTTTTAAAAAACATTTCTCGAGAGGGGGTGACGCCGATTTAGCTACCCTATCTGGACAGGATAGGGAAATAGTTTAACTTCTGGAACTTCCGCCTTTCCCCCCCCTTTGGCTATATGCGCAAGTTGCATTTTTTCCCGCGTTAACGCTACGTTTTGAACTGCAGCGTTTCAGTGCCAAATTGCATGCATTCTGCTTCCCCAGCAAAGTCTATGAGAAGTCCAAAAATTAAATGCGCACGCTGCGTTTTTAAACGCAGCGTTTTGGATGCCAAAAATCGCTGCGGAAAAAAAAAGCAGCATGTCACTTCTTTTGTGCGTTGTAGCTGTGTTCTCCACCCATTGAAATCAATAATGTGGGTCAAAACGCAGCCAAATGCACTTGGACTGCATTTTTGTTGCGTTCCACATGCTTTTTTGACAAGCAAAACGCAGGTCTTTTCAGTTTCTCTCTGTGGATGTCGGTCAATCTGCCTCTGTCTGTTCGTCATTCGGTCTCGTTCTCTGTCAGTTGGTGACTCTGTCTGTCTCTCTCTCTCTGTCCGTCGGTCTCTCCCTCTCTCTCTCTGTCTGTCCCTCTCTCTGTCCGTCGCTCGGTCTCTCCCCCTCTCTCATACTCACTAATCCCCAATCACCAGCGTGGCGCTGCACGGCTGTCACAAAGGCTTTTCCTCTTTTGAAAATGCTGGCCACTCATTATTCAATCTTGTATTCCCTGCTTTCCCCACCCACCGGCGCCTATGATTGGTTGCAGTCAGACACCCCAGACGCTGAGTGACAACTGTCTCACTGGAACCAATCACAGCCGCCGGTGGGCGGGTCTATATTGTGCAGTAAAATAAATAATTTAAAAAAAAATGACTTGCGGTCCCCTCTAATTTTGATACCAGCCAGGGTAAAGCCACATGGCTGAAGACTGGTATTCTCCGGATGGGGAGCTCCACATTATGGGGAGTCCCCCAGCCTAACAATATCAGCAGCAGCCGCCCGGAATTGCCGCATCCATTAGATGCGACAGTCCCGGGACTCTACTCGACTCATCCCGAATTGCCCTGGTGCGGTGGCAATCGGGGTAATAAGGAGTTAATGGCAGCAGCCCATAGCTGCCATTAAGTCCTAGGTTAATCATGGCAGGCGTCTCCCCAAGATACCTTCCATGATTAACCTGTAAGTTAAGAAAATAAACACATACACCTGAAAAAATCCTTTATTTGGAATAAAAGACAAAAAAAACCCACCCTCTTTCACCACTTTATTAACCCCCAAATACCCATCCAGGTCTGGCGTAATCCACACGACGTCCCATGACGCTCTCAGCTCTCCTACATTAAGCTGACAGGAGCGGTCACAGACCAGACCGCTCTCTGTCAGCTCCACGCAGCAACTGAAGTGAGCCGCACGATAAGCGATGACATCATTCAGGTTACCCGCGGCCACCGCTGGATCCTCCAACTGTGACAGCAAGTCGCCCAAGTGACTGAAGTGAGCTTCGCGATCAGCGATGACGTCACAGGTGAGTTGCGATCTCGGGAGGAGGACTCCAGCTGGCCACGGGTAACCTGAGTAACGGGAGAGCTGATCGCGCTGCTCACTTCAGTCACTCAGGGGATTTGCGGTCACTGGTGAGTCCTTCACGGGTGACCGCTAATCAGGACGCGACACAGACAGAGCCGCGGTATGAAAATGAATTCGGGTGAAGTTCATTTGTTGAGGTTTGGGTGGTCTTTCTGCCACTTCGTCCTGGTTTGCAGAGTGGAGAGCTAGTGCCTTTTTCATCTGTCCCAAAAGACATCGGCTACATTTTGCACTTGCCTCTATTGTCGTCTATAGAGGTCCCTGTCGTTAAATTCTCCAGGTGGAGCATTTGGAACACAAGTCTTCTGCGTGAGTAGCATAGCGGGAGTAAGGATGGTCGGGTCTCCAGAATCACCAGTGAGAGTTGTCAGCGGTCTTGCATTCATGATAGCTGAAACCTCAGCCAGGGATGTAGTCAAACTTTCGTGTGTAAGTCTGGTATTTGCTTGCTAGTTTAGTATTTTGCGTGCTACCCCTATCATTCTTTCCCAGGCTCCTCTCATGTGTGAGAAATGTGGTGGATTGAAAGTCCAGGTGCACCCTTGATCGCCTAGGTACCTTTCTACATTAACCATATCTAGGTTAGAAGCGATTTGCAACAAAATTTGTGCCTCTATCAGAACGAATATGCTTCACAGGGCCTCTGATTGCAATGAAGCGTCGAAGAGCATTTATGAAGCTTGAAGTGTCCATAGATGCGATTACTTTGATATGGACAGCTCTGATGGATAGGCAAGTGAATAGAACTGCCCAGCACTTTGCTTCAGCATGGATCTTCCTAGTGCGTCGTGTGGCCACACACCAAGGGCCGAACACATCTAGCCCGACATTGGTGAAAGGAGGTTCGGTACTAAGTCTGTCGGGTGGCAGATTGGCCATCTTCTAATTTCGGAACATGCCACGAAGTTTGTGGCACGTAACGCAGTTGAAGATGAGCTTGCTCACATTTCTCTTTGCTCTGACTATCCATAGTCTGGCTGCTCGTAGATTCCCTTCAGTAAACAGACGACCTTGATGTTTCACTAAGACATGATGATGCTGAATGAGCAGGGTGGTGACGTGATGAAGTCCAGGGATTATTATCGGGTGTTTCTCTGAAACTTCTACCTCGGCTTCTTGAAGGCGACCACCCATTCTCAGCAGTCCATCTTGGTCAACGAACGTATCGAGCTTCTTCAGAACACTGTCTCTGGGAATGGGTTGTCCCTTATTGAGGTTGTCTATTTCTCTGGTGTAGGTCTCATTTTGTATAACGCGGAGTATTACGATCTTAGCTCTTTCCAGATTAGAAGCGGTGAATGCATGCTTGCAGCGATGCCATCCTCTACAAGGTCTCTGACTTGTACGTAGTGTTATCTTATAGGACTGAACTACATGAAGTAGAAAAGCGATGGCTCGAACGAGTGACTTCCAAGTCGAGAACCTGCTGAATCGATGAGATTTGAGGTGATTACTTGAGGTCACTGTATGTAGAACAGACACTTGAGGACGAAGTTCTTAATCGTCATCTGGGTCCACTAGTTCGAATGTATCAGACTCTCTGATGTCAGGTATCGAACGGTGCAAGAAGGCAGGACCTGTGAACCATGTAGTGTCTCTCAGATGACTTGGTGCAACGGATCTAGTCGCGTGGTCCGCAGGATTGTGATGGATAGACACGTAGTGCCATTGACTAGAGCAAGTGGATCTTCTTATCCTTAGTACCCGATTGCTGACGTCGACATAGAAGCGTCGCATTTCATTGCAGATATACCCAAGTACTACTATGCTGTCTGTATAAAATTTGACGTCTTTGATCTCCAGACTCATCCCATCTGAGATAAGTTCGGCCAATTCAACCGCGAGAACGGCAGCGCAGAGCTCAAGTCTTGGTATCGTGTGTTCACGGAGTGGCGCCAGTTTTGTCCGGCTCATAACGAACCCGATGTGGCTCTGTTCATTCGCATCTGTGGTTTTGAGGTACACTACTGCTGCAATCGCTTTGACTGATGCGTCACAGAAGACACAAAGTTTTTGTGTTTTGACTTCCATGGATGGCACAGGAGCATACGGTCGTTTTACACGAAGGTCGGTCAAGGCTTTGAGAGACTTCCTCCACTCGGTCCATAGACCTACTTTTTCTGCTGGAAGTGGGTCATCCCAATCAGATGTGTCTTGGGTGAAGTCCCTTAGCATCATCTTGCCTTGGATGGTTACTGGAGCCACGAACCCCAATGGGTCATACAAGCTATTCACAAACGAAAGAACTCCTCTGCGCGTGAAGGGTTTCTCGTCTTTGTTGATCTGAAAGGTGAAGGCATCCGTCTTCAAATCCCAAAGCAATCCTAGGCTACGCTGCATGGGAAGGGAGTCAATGCTTAGGTCTAAGTCCTTTAGATCGTTGGAATAGTCTTGAAAGGGAAAGGCTTTCATCAATTCTCGGCTGTTGGAGGCAATTTTATGCAACCTCAGGTTAGACAGAGCAAGCATTTCTTGAGCCCTTCTTACGAGACTGATTGCAGCCTCACTCAATTGTTGGTGTGGACTTCAGGCAGTCGTCTACATAAAAGTCTTTTTCTACGAAGGATCTGACATCTGACGCATACTTTTCTTCACCCTCTTTGCTGGAATTTCTGAGGCCGTAGATAGCGACTGCTGGGGAAGAACTGTTCCCGAAGATGTGTACCCTCATCCGGTACTCTGCAATGTCTTTATCGTGGTCGTTGTTGCGATACCAGAAGAACCTCAAATAGTTTCTGTGTTCCTCTTTGACGAGAAAACAGTGGAACATCTGTTGTATGTCAGCCATGAATGCCACTGAATCCTTGCGGAAACAGATTAGTACTTCTAGGAGTCTGTTGTTGAGGTCTGGGCCAGACAATAGGACGTCATTCAACGAGACGTCTTCACATTTGGTGCTCAAGTCGAATACCACTCTTATCTGGCCTGGCTTTTTGGGATGGTACACACCAAAGATAGGTAAGTACCAACACTCCTCAGAGTCTTGAAGTGTGGGTGCGACCTCCGCGTGGTTGTTCTGTAAGATCTTCTCCATGAAGGTAAAGAAGTGTTCTTTTGTCTCAGGTGACCTCTGAAGTTTGTACTTGACGGAGATGAAGCGTTTGTAGACCATTTCCCTGTTGTTTGGTAGGCGTCGTCTCCGAGGTCGAAATGGTAGTGGTGCGACCCAACTGTTTGATTTGTCTTTGACTATTTCCCGATCCATGGTGTCCAAGAACATCCTGTCTTCTATGGACATCGCTGTCTTGTTGTCTTCCTTAGTTCTGTGGAAGACTGCACACCCTATGTGGTTTTGTTCACCTTCACAGGTGTGGTCTTCGTTGGAAGGAACTGAGAAAGGCCAAGGCAGAGGGGTGATGCACGGTAACTCCTTTACCAGCAGACTATTCTGGCATGGCTGGAAGAGAGACGGGCGTCCCTTTTCTAATGTATTGGTAAGCATACTGTTGACTGAGGTCGGCTTGTGTGCTCCTCCTAGACAGACGTCTCCTATAATGACATATCCAAGATCAAGCTTCTGTGCATATGGAGCGTTTTGGAAGCCGTTGATGTATTCTCTAGTCTTGTGAACTCGTAGTATATCTCTTTCCAAGAGTAAAGCTATTGGGGCTTCTGGGTCCAACTCCGGTATCAGGTAAGCTATACGCTTCAGATGGGGGTGATGAGCAGCTACCTCCGGTGAAGGTATCTCAGACCTGTTGTTGGGAATCTGATTGCACTCCAGTATGGTCGGTAATGATAGACAGATCTGGCCATCTACAGACTCCACTTTGTATCCGGTTGCTTTCCTCCCCACCGTCTCGACAGTACCGGCGCATGTCTTCAAGGAGTAGGGAGAACCGGGGCCTACAATGCTGAAGTTGCTGAAGAAGATGGACGTGCCTACAGACCTGTTACTCTGGTCATCCTGGATTACATATATCTTGATCGCTTTGTCCCTATAGCCTGCTGGGTAGACTCGGACAAGGCAGATTTTTGAACAGGATCTTCCTCCTACGGGTCCTCCACGGATCTCGGTACATTGAGAAGTGACCTCAGGGGAGTCCACGTCAGTATCCTTCTGCTTGGCATTATGCTCCTCTGCTTGTCACAACACTCGTGGGGGTGGTCCAGGGTGTAAGGCTGTATTGTGATCCGTGCTGCTGCATTCTGCACATTTCACGCTAGCTTCACAATTCCTGGCAAGGTGTGGTGTTGTAGCACAGCATTTGAAGCAGATGTTGTTTTCCTTGAGGAAACCTTTGCAATCCTCTAAAGACTTCTCCCTGAAGGCTCTGCATTTTAGTAGAGGATGTGGTTTCTTGTGTAGGGGACACTGCTTACTGACGTCTTGAAGTCTGTTCTCTTCTGGAGGTGGCTTACTAGCATGTTGAGAAGGTCCTGTGGAAACAATGTTAGTTTTATGGACTGCCACGGGTGTCCTACTGAGTTTGACACTGAGGGTAGTGGGACACGACAGGGTGAAGTCAAAACTGGGGTAATTTCTGACTTTAGCTTGTTGAAGAACAAAATTTACAAATACAGTGAAAGGAGGAAAAGGCACCTTATGAATTTGCTTGTACTGTGAACCACATGTGACCCACTTTTCTTGTAGGTTGTAAGGAAGTTTCTGCACGATCGCATTAACTCCCCTGGCAGTGTCCAGGAAAGCCAATTCGGACAAATTTCCTTCTTCCTGGGCAACCTGTAACTATCAACAAATCACTCAGTTCTCTAAGTTTTTGATAACCTTTAGGCCCTATTTTAGGAAAACCATCAATTCTTTGGTATAAAGCATTTTCAATGGCTTCTATGGACCCATAGCATTCATCAAGTCTTTCCCAAACCTTACGTAGGCCTGTGGCTGGATGCTTTATATTAATGTCTCTTAGACGTTTGGCGTGCTCAGCCAACTCATTACCAAGCCACTTTACTAGGAGATCTAACTCCTCGCTACAAGAAAGGTCCAGATCCCGAATAGTGTTCTGGAACGAGGCTCGCCATGACCTATAGTTCTCAGCTTTGTCAGTGAACTTTACAAGTTCCTTAGTAACCAGTTCTTGGCGAGCAAAGAACTTTGCAAAGTCCATGGTAGCTTGGTCGGCGCTGGTGCGAGCTGGTGTTATAGTCATGTCTAATGTGTCGTGTATCACCATACCTTTTAGGAGCTTCAGTCTCAGGGTAGTCTGTATAATACCATTCTGAAGCAAAGGGTGTCCCTCTAATTCGGGATGGGGGTGATACCTTCTGTTCTGTAGAACTGTAGTTATAGTCGACGTCTACCTGCTGCATACTTTCTTGCTTACAGTACTGCAGTTCGGGATGGAGTCTCTGGTAGTCGATATAGGCTGATCGATGTCGTGGATCAGGGTTGTCATCCGTTCCGGGGTGCTGGTGGACATACTCTGAGACGCGTTGGGTTACATCCTGTTGCTCTACGTCTGGTCCAAGTACGTTGCTGCGTTCCTCGGATTCAGAATACTCCGCAGCCTCCAGGAACTCTGCTTTGGCTATTGCCGCTGCTGCCTCCTTTTCTGCAATAAGTGTGTCCAGAGAGGCCTGCAGGCGCGCTTTTTCAGCTTCTTGTTCAGCTAGCAAGCGTGTTCTGGCTGCTTGCAGGCGTGCACTTTCTGCTTCTCTGTTTGCCTGCAAGCGTGCACTTTCTGCATCTCGGTCTGCTTGTCTTAGCTTTAGATGCATCTCTTGTGCAGCAAAGGTGGATTTTACTTTTGCAGCTTCTGCACGAGCGAGAGCAGTGAACTCTTTCACTGAAGACTTGTTAGAGCAGCTTGCTCGGGACCTTGTCCTGACTGAGGGTGCTCGGGACGCAGACATTGTGCACTCGGCTGTGGATTGATGATAACTTGGGTGGAAAAGCTGGGTCTATACGTGAACGGGTTCCGCGTGGTGGGAAAGGTGTCGTGCTTGCTGGGGAGGACTGCAGTCTTGATCCCTGTGGCTGTATGGTGGCTGCTGTAGTACCCGTATGCGGTGCAGTGTTGGTGATAGCGGTCCCATGCAGTCTATTCAACCACCGCCTGCGGTCAGTGTCCGTTTTTACTATTCTGCTTTCTTTCACGTAACTCTGTGAATCTCCTGCATACAGCTAAACCCTCGTTCACATTTCAAATAAACAGACTGAATTCAGTAGCCTTGATTTATTGGCTGGTAACGTGAACTTGATTGCAGTATACATGAAATATACAGTGAATATAGGAATATCCAAGATACAGTTGAATACGGTATATCCAAGATGTAGTTGAATACGGTATACGGATACGGGTAAAAACTATAACAAGAAAATTATTACAGTCAGTACAGTGTTAATACAGAGTTAACATAGCATAACAGTACATGAGATACAGTTCTTATGAGAATGTAGGTGAAAGGTCACTGCAGTTGCAACACATAGAAAATCTTATCTATACAAACAAGGCAGGGACTAAAGGCCACGTCTCACTAAGCAACATCGCTAGCAACATCGCTGCTGAGGCACAACTTTTGTGACGCAACAGCGATGTTGCTAGCGATGTTGCTGTCTGTGACATCCAGCAACAACCTGACCCCTGCTGTGAGGTCGCTGGTTGTTGCTGAATGTCCTGGACCATTTTTTAGTTGTTGCTCTCCCTCTGTGAAGCACAAATCGCTGTGTTTGACAGCGAGAGAGCAACAACTGAATGTGCAGTGAGCAGGGAGTCGGCTTCTGCGGACGCTGGTAACCAATGTAAATATCGGGTAACCAAGAAGCCCTTTCCTTGGTTACCCGATATTTACCTTCGTTACCAGCGTCCGCCGCTCTCACGCTGTCAGTGCCGGCTCCCTGCTTCCTGCACACATAGCCAGACTACACATCGGGTAATTAACCCGATGTGTACTCTGGCTAGGAGTGCAGGGAGCCAGCGCTAAGCGGTGTGCGCTGGTAACCAAGGTAAATATCGGGTTGGTTACCTTACCTTGGTTATTTACCTTAGTTACCAAGAGCAGCATCGCTTCCACGCGTCGCTGCTGGCTGGGGGCTGGTCACTGGTTGCTGGTGAGATCTGCCTGTTTGACAGCTCACCAGCAACCCGTGTAGCGACGCTCCAGCGATCCCTGCCAGGTCAGGTTGCTGGTGGGATCGCTGGAGCGTCGCTTAGTGTGATGGTACCTTAAGATGTAGAATTACAATGTACAATGCATTTACTACAGTCTTCCATCTAAGATTCTATCACTAACACATGTAATTTGATTTGCTCACCGGATTACACTAGGCAGGGGTGAATGTACAGAGAGGTGAATCAACAGGTCCTTTCCTAACAAATCCAAGGAGAAAATGGCTGCTGGCTTCTTCTCAGCTCAGGGAGGCATTCTTTACCCAGAATACATTTAGCTTAAAGGAAAACTCAGCAATTCAAAAGAATAACAACGACCTCTAGGGGTTGTAAGAGAAATTGCAATGAATGACTAATAGCAGGCTGCCAAGGCAGAACAATTGCTATGGTAAACTCCCTCTGAGTGCAAAATCATCTCATCTACCACAAGTCATCAATTCTATACCAACAGGTCAGTTTCTAAGTAGGGTATGTTCAAATATTGACTTATTTGAGGGGCAGGCAGGGGAACTCGAGAGACGGTTTAAGTCCAGCCACTACAGTGATCGGTCAATTCAATCTGGCTATGAGAGGGCAAGAAACACCTTGAGAAATAATTTACTCAAATCAAGTACTAGAAAGCCAGATAATCAAGTCAGATTTATTACGGCCTATCACTCTCAGTGGAGGGAAATGAATGAAGTGATTGCACGCTATTGGCCAATACTCTTGTCTGATGGTGACTTATCAAGATTAATCTCGGACAAACCATCAATAACGCCACGTAGATCAAAGACTCTTAAGCTGGGTTCACACTAAGCGACAGCGACAACGACGTCGCTGTTACGTCACCATTTTCTGTGACGTAACAGCGACCTTGTAAGTCGCTGTTATGATCGTTGCTTAGCTGTCAAACACAGCAGAAGCAGCGATCATAACGTCGCTGTGCTACATGTGCAGAGAGCAGGGAGCCGCGCTTAGCGCTGGCTCCTTGCTCTCCTAGGTACAGTACACATCGGGTTAATTAACCCGATGTGTACTGCAGCTACATGTCACAGTGCAGAGAGCAGGGAGCCGCGCACACTGCTTAGCGCTGGCTCCTTGCTCTCCTTGCTACAGTACACATCGGGTTAATTACCCGATGTGTACTGCAGCCACATGTGCACAGAGCAGGAGCCGGCACTGGCAGCAAGGGCGGAGGCTGGTAACGAAGGTAAATATCGGGTAACCAGGGAAAGGCCTTCCCTTGGTTACCCGATGTTTACGCTGGTTACAGCTTACCGCAGCTGCCAGACGCCGGCTCCTGCTCCCTGCTCGCTTCATTTCGTCGCTCTCTCGCTGTCACACACAGCGATGTGTGTGTCACAGCGGGAGAGTGAAGACCAAAAAATGAAGCTGGACATTCAGCAACGACCGGCGACCTCACAGCAGGGGCCAGGTCGTTGCTGGATGTCACACACAGCGACAGCGACGGGCCGTCGCTGCAACGTCACAGAAAATGGTGACGTAGCAGCGACGTCGTTGTCGCTGTGTGTGACACCAGCTTTAGGGACATGATAGTAAGAAGCCACTATGTCCCACCCCCCTCTACATTTTTGGGTTTGTCAAAAGGACCTAAGTGTGGTTCATATTCTTGTGGAGACTGTGGGGCCTGCTCCCAAATGGAGAGGTCATTCACCTTTCATGATTCCTCAAACACCAAATCATAAAATTGTGCACAATAATAATTGTAGGACAACCTTTGTGGTCTATTGGGCGAAGTGTCCATGTGGACTTATATATGTAGGGTTCACCTCCCGAGAATTTAGGGCCCGAGTCCTAGAGGATATCAAAAAAGCGGCAAAAGCTGAGAAATCAGAGGATCTTGAAGCCCTAAACAATATACCCAAACATTTTAGGGAGAAACATAGCTGTAACTGGCGCCTTCTCAAGTTCAGAGGGATAGATAGAGTTTACTTTGGCATGAGGGGAGGTGATCACAGGAAAACTTTGGCCCAGAAGGAGGTAAAGTGGATCACCATGCTGGAAACTGAGAAGCCAAAGGGCTTGAATGACTTGGTATCCTTCAAGTCTTTCCTGTGATCATCATCCTTCTCCATTTAGCTTTACCTACTGCCTCCTTCTTCTTTGTACTTAATTTGTCCTCATTTTGTGTCCCCATGCATTTGTGCGTTTTTGGATTGACTCGCGATCTGCACAATATTTGTCGCTTGAATTCTGTTTTTTTTTTTAAATTCTTTATTTTAAATACCAACTCGTAACATTGAAAACTTTCTGCTCCACACGGAGCGACATAAAGATTATCAAGGACATAACGTTGACATTTATCCTGACCACCAGTACCCTTATGCATCCCATCTGCCATCCAAACGAGTCTGGTCTGATTTTAACCTTTTTTGGGAACCAACTCTATACAAAGAAAGAAGAACATATAGCAGAAAGAGAGAAAAAGAAGTCCTAAAAGAGTATATCATAAGTTGGATACCAGGAAAAGGAGAAAAGTATGAGGGGGAGCGGGGAGAAAGGTAAGAAGAGGGGGGGGGAGAAGGAGAAAGAGGGGGAGAGGGGGGGACTCACGGAGCATCACACCACCCTCCCACCAGGGCACTCCTGTGGATCAGAGAGCCGTCTTATGTGGTCTGTTGAGGAAGTGAACTCCATCCATGGAAACCATGTCCTGTAAAAGTCCTCATGACGGTCATTAAGAGAGGATGTCAAATCCTCCATGTGCATTAAGTCGTTAACCCTTGATACCCACTGAGCCGTCGTGGGGGGGGGGCAGTAGACTTCCAGCCAAGAGGAATGCAGGACCTGGTGGCCATGACCAGGAATCCTAGCAAGGAGCGCTTGTAATTAGAGATCGGGAGTTCCGATAATTGTAGTAAAAACAACTCCGGACCCAGTGTTTCTTTCGTCCCGGACACCTGTCTGATTACCTGCTTCACCCCTGACCAAAACCTCTGCAGAGAGGGACATAATCCGCATCGCCAACATGTAGGGTCCACTGAGGGGAATATCCTATGCAGCCTAGTCAGGACTCTGTACCACCTTGCCAGCAGTTTATAGTTGGCCTCCAGCAATCTGGAGCTGATCGATGTTTTATGTGCGAACAGTAGAATTTTGTCTCTTTGCGTGTCAGTTAGGGCGATCCCCAGATCCCTCTCCCACTGCTTCAAGTAGGCCGGAAGGGGCAAGTCTCCTGGGTCCGATAGCATGTTGTATACTAGGGAGAGTGAATGCTGAAGAACACCCCCCTCTAGACACAGTTTCTCAAACCTCATTGGGGGCCCTGCATACTGAGTGAAGCAGGGGCGGGAGCACAGAAAATGCCTCAGTTGCATCGCCCTCCATCTCCCCATGGAGTTCGGGGTCAGGAGACTACGGATATCCTCAAGAGGTATCCAGTCCCCCCCTCCTCCCAGGTGACAAGCTCTAAATCTACCCCACTGGTCCCAGCCCCGAAAGACAAGGTCCGAGAGCCCGGGACGGAACTCCGGGTCACCTAATATGGGCGACATGCAGGAAGGCACTGGAAGGAGAAGTCGCCGAATCTCGCTTTTCGAACAGCATTCCAGGGTGGCACCAATAAGTAGGTGAGATTTCAAATTTGTCGGGGAAAAGTGCAAAAGCCAAGGAGTGGCCGGGAGGTGTATGTCCGAGAAACTCTGTTCCAGTGCTACCCATGCCTTTGTCTTAGAGTGGCGGCACCAGTCTAGTACCCTGACCATGTGAGTGGCCCAGTAATATTTTTTCAAATCGGGGATTCCCAGACCTCCTCTGCTCTTAGGCCTGCACAGGAGGGAACGGGAAATTCTCGCCGGTTTATTTGCCCAGATAAATTTAGTTTGTAGTGAAGCCACATCCCTGAAAAAGGAGTCTATGTTAGCGGCTAAGTAATCCCTCGGCAGTGGGGCCGCCGCGTAGGGTGGAATATTGTTAAAGGCTGAGAGGAATGGGGGAAGCAGTAGAGCGCCCATTTTTTTATAGTATTGCAAGGGGAAACCGTCTGGGCCCGGGGCCTTGCCTGTGGGGGAGTTTTTGATTGCAGCCCAGTACTCCTCCTCAGAGATGGGCCTCTCCAGTGCCGCTGCTTCCTCAGGTTTAAAGTGTTTCAAGCCGGAATCCAAGATATACTTCCTTATGCGTTGCCGCAGTTCCGCCCCGGCCCTCTCGGATCGTCCCCCATCTATCGAATAAAGCGAAGAATAGAAATCTTTGAAGGCGGATGCGATGTTCTTCGGCAGTGTGGCCTACCCCCCTCCAGAAGTTTACACTTTGAGGACATATCCCCTCGCTCTCTGGGTCCGCAGGGCACGAGCCAGTGCCCTACCACTTTTATTGCCGAATTCGTAGAAGTGTCTTCTACACTTGGCTAGTACTCCCTTGGGTTTGTGGTATAGTAAAGTATGCAATTTCTCCTTCTTCCTGCCCAGCCTGACACCTATTTCCCCTCCCAGAGAACCCTTGTGTGTTACTTCCAACTCCCTTATATCGGCTAAGAGAGATGTGACCTCCGCTGCCCGTTCCCTCTTCAAACGTGAGCCATGTTTGATGAGCAGTCCCCTTGCAACGCATTTGTGCGCTTCCCAGACAACATTGGGAGACACCTCCCCCTTTCTGTGACTTTCAAAATATTCAGTCAAGGCCTCCCCCAGTTCCCGCATCTGCACCTGGTCAGTAAGTAATGAAGTGTTCAGCATCCACTGTCCCTGTCTCCTGATGGAACAGTCGAGGGATATAGTGACTGTAATCAGAGCATGATCAGAAAAGGATATGCACTCAATTGACGCGTCCACTAGAGAATGAAGGTCCCCGTGTTTGAGGAAGAAGAGGTCCAGCCGTGAATAGCAGTTATGAACTGCTGAATAAAATGAAAAGTCTTTGTCTGATGGGTGCATCAACCGCCACGTGTCTATCAGTTGGTGATCATGTAGTCCCCGTCTCATCCGGCGTAGTGCCGTCTGTGGGAGACTGGACACCCCCTTTGAACTATTCCTCGACGGCTCCAACACGACATTAAAGTCACCCCCCAGAATCAGAGTGCCCTCTAAGAATTCCTCCATCTGCTCAAGGTAACGTAACAAGGTGGCACACTGGCCCGTATTAGGCAGATAAACTGCCACAAAGGTGATAATCTGGGAGACAATGCGTCCCTTGAGCATTAGAAGCCTTCCCTCGGCATCCGACCGAGAGTCCAACTGTTACCAGGGGAGCGCACTAGACAGCAAGATGCTTGTGCCCCTTGATCTAGGATCCAGGGAGGGTGAGTGGTTTACTATTGGGTACCTTCTGTCCGAGAGTCTGTATGGTCTGGTTCACAGTAGTGTGTCTCTTGAAGAAAGGCGACCTGGATTCGGTTTCTCCATAGGAAGTTCAATAGTATAGAACGTTTCTCCGGGCTGTGAAGTCCCTTGACATTCAATGAGCCCACTCGTAGCTCGTTCTGCTTTTGTTTCGCCATGCTCTGTCACAGGAACCTGGGTGGGGGGGAAGGGGGGAGATAAAAAAAAAAGGGGTGGGGAAGGAAAGGGGAAAAGAGTGAGTAGAGGGGGGGAGAGAAGAAGAAGAGGAAAACTTTAAGGATAGAAAAGAGAGAGTAAAGAAGCTCAAGAGGAAAGCCAGAAACTAGAGAAACAGTTAATGTACTGTTCGTAGAGCCGGGGACCAGCCCAGGGACTACTTAAGGGAAGAACGGGGACACGAACCGACACGCGGCCAGAGCGCAAACCCGCGCCCTACTTTTTAATGCTGGCTGGCCCCCCTCCCCAACGATAAGGAAGGGTCCACCAAATAACCTCCCGCTAACCCCACCCCCCCAGGATAAGTATATAAAATCATTACCCCCCCACCATCTTAAGATCCGCCAACGCAAATGCTTTAAACATCCCCAGTACATTGTGTCCAGCAGAACTGATTTAACGTCCCGAAAGCCATTCTTTGAGAGGCGTAGGCACACAGAAGACCCTCCTATCTCCCGTCTCCTTGACTCCGCCTCCACCAATATTGCCTCAGTTGTAGGCACACCTCCGCTCAAACTTTACTCGAGAGGATCTTCAATTCTCACGGGTCCTCACTTTGAGCAGAGGGGACGCCCCCCTTTCTCCTCCGCTGCTCCGTATAGGCCTGGGGTTCCCAAGCCATCCAGTCCGGAACCGAGCAGTCCGATATATCCAGGAAGGCACAGAGATTTGGAAGCTCCAGGTGCCTCCTCAGCAAGAACACTGAATCCCCCTTGCGTACAATCAGGTGGAAGGGGTGGCCCCATCTATAGGAGGTGTTCGCTTCTTTTATGCTGAGCAGGAGAGGATGCAGCAGGCGTCTCATATACAGTGTGCGGCTGGAAACGTCTGGGAATAACTTTACCGTAGCTCCGTCTATTTTCACAGAACTGTGTGCCCAGGCCACCTGCAGGATCCTTTCTCTGTCTCCATAGTAATGTAAGCGGCATAACACATCTCTGGAGAAGGACGTGGGTCTGAGGCCGGGCCTGGCAACCCTGTGGATTCTGTCAAAAAGGTAGGTAGCCTCAAGCGGACGGTCGGTGACCATGTTGAAAATGGACAGGACTTTAGTGCACAGGAGATCCTGAGGCCAGTCCTCCGGGATACCCTTCAGCCTGATGTTATTTCTCCTGCTCCTGTTTTCTTGGTCATCCAGGAGCAGGGCTAGATCTCTGATGCGGGCATTGGAAGATTCACAGTCTCTTTCAATTCGCTCCATTCTACTCTCCAGGGACTCCTGTGCTTGCTCCGTTGCCTCAATTCTGTCCTCCAGCACCACCATTTCCTCTCTCGGGGTGGACAGCGCCATCTGCTGGGAGGATTCAATTCTGGCCACTATATCCTCCAGGTCTTTCTTGCTGGGGAGGGCCAGGATAAGCTCTCTGAGAGCATTTATATCTTCCTGCGGAGGGCCGGAGGGCACGGTGCCTGTTAAGGACAGGGGCCCAGTGTGCTGTTTTTCCCCGCCGCTGAGCTCTCGCACAATGTTGCTGGCTGTGGGAGGCCGCCAGCGGAGGCTCAGGCCCAGACGTCGCCAGGAACCTGGTCAGACTCCCCTGGGAACTCTGGCACGCCACGGGGGAGGCAGGAGTGGCAGCACCACCCGGTCTCTTCTTTGGGGCCATCCTGGGTGAGCGGGGTCCACGGAATGTGTATGTTTGCTGTTGTGGGCGCGGGAGCTCTGAGAGCAAGCTTCCTCAAGCCGCCATGTCCAGGACACGCCCCCCCGTCGCTTGAATTCTTGACTTGACCATCCCCCACCAATTCCTTGCTTTCTGTCTGATTTTAATGGTCATTTTTTAATTTATTATTTTTTTGTTTTGCATTTTTGTAGAGATTATGGTGACAACAATTGTCTTGGAAGATCCTGCTTTATATGGATAAACGTCATTTACATCTGTGTGGGAATTACGCCTGAATGACTAATTACTTAAAGTGCCGCTTTGTTGTAATATGCTTTATTATGTTTGGCAATACACATTAATGTGGGTTATATGTGAGGTATACTTATTGGTGTGGATATAACACATAACCATATTTATGGATAATCAACGACTCTTATGGCTATAATGTACTGTACATATATCGTTGAATGAGGTACTCTTTTGGATTCCCATCCTTATGTGATATACTGGCTTACGTAATCCAGTCCATTTGTAAGGATTTAACTATAAATTAAGAATAATAGGCTTGAATCTATAATGGTTGCGTTTTTATGCACATATGATTACGACTCTGCCTTGAATTGTTGGTATTGTATACTTCTGGTATTTTTTTTTAAATACTTTTTCAATTGTAGCAGGCTGACAGCACTTGTTACGGGGGGTGTCTGATAAAAAAAACCTAAAGGAATATCAGACAGTCAGGGTCCACCGTGCAAAGACTCTGCTGCAGACTAGGGCAGAGTGCAATACCTCTGTTAAACTCACAGAGGAATATAATTAGTAAATAAGGCAATTCCTCTCTTATTTGGAGGGTGTGTGGAATGATCTCTGTTAATGATCACAGAGACAAAAGCAGTGAGTGTGAAATGGCACCTACCTAGGTCCGTTCCTCTAGTGGTGCCAGGAGACAGACAGCAGCGTAAGCCGCACAAAGCTCCTACCTGCGTTCGCTCCACTAGTGTGCGAGGACACGAACCACTAGATATGGCACCTGCCTAGGTCCGCTCTTCTAGTGGTGCAAAAGAGACGGACAGCAGAGTAAGCCGCACAAAGCTCCTACCTGCGTTCACTCCACTAGTGTGCGAGGACACGAACCACTAGATATGGCACCTGCCTAGGTCCGCTCTTCTAGTGGTGCAAAAGAGACGGACAGCAGCATAAGCCGCACAAAGCTCCTACCTCTGTTCGCTCCCCTAGTGTGCGAGGATACGAACAACTGCCAGATGCAGTATAAGGAACGTTACCCTAGCGGCAACGTCCACCTACGAGTAGAATCACAAGGCCCAGCCGGACCATGTGCCTCAGGCACCTGCCTATGTCCGCTCCACTAAGAGGTAAGGATACGGACTCCAGCCGAAGCTGTAAGGTATAAGAACGCTACCCTGCCGGTAGCGCTCACCTAACATAGACAGAGAGATGCCTAGAGGGACGTGCACAGGGCGTCTACCCTCATGCATGAACCAAGAGGACTGAGCGCCGGGCGGCGTGCATCAGGGTCTTATATAGACTCAGTGCCTCATCCAAGATGGAGGACACCAGAGCCAATCCGCTGGCAGAATGACAGCAATGACGTCACGCTGGCCTATCACCGAGCAAAGCGTCACAAGCACATGACCAGCGACCAATCGGCATAGAAGGTGTCAGAGACATGTGACCACGTGTCACAAGCACATGACCAGCGGCCAATCAGCTTAGAAGGTGTCAGAGACATGTGACCTCGTGTCAGCGATGTCACCCGCACATGTGCAATGGCTCCAAGATAGGACTTAGTCTCCAGCGCTCACACATGTGCAGTAGCAAGAAATCCAAAGATAGTCTCCAGAGCCACAGCAACCGTAACAGCACTGTTGCCCTCAGCTGATATGGCGCCGGACGCTCTGATGCCTGTGCACGCTCTGTGTGCTGGTGTCTTTTCCTCCCCTCCGGCTTGGCGTCCAATGAGTGAAGCGAATAGCGCACATGCGCATCGTATTTTCCGGGCTGCCGCCATGCAGTGCGCGCCGTCAATAGGCCAATAATGACCATCCCCCTGTCACAGCACCTCCTGACGAAGCGAGTGTGAAACACGCGTTGAGGTGCTGGGTAGTGTGGGTTCACAGGTAGTGGTCATTATTATCCTGTCTCTGTCTCCTGGTAGTCCGGTGCCCTTGGTTTTCCCCCCTGCCCTCAGCATTCTAATACTAATGGTGACTGGGGTTAAACTGCTCTAACCATGAGTATTGTAATACATTGGGAATTTTGAATAATACTGTGCCATGTTTTAGTGTTACCCTGTGTGACTACATGTTGAGCTGCAGTGATGCTCCTTTATATGTTCTCTAAACTACCTGAGCAACTGAATGTTGCCTCTTATGGAATATATGCACTTTAATGGCACTGTCACTTTAAATTTGAAAACCCATTGGTCTCATAAAGGCCTTTTTGGAGACTGTGAGTTTGCTTACTGTTTATGAGAATTTTGTACTATATATTTATTGATTGTAAACCTTTTCTTTTGACCACTCCTATGTAATTCTCTATTAACCACACTGCTCCAGGTTTTTTGTCTGTGTTTCTTTAAAGGGTAATTTTTAGACTGATGCTCTTTGAATCCCATCTCTATCATGTGTTAATTAAAAGTAGATTTTGGGTACTCACCGTAAAATCTCTTTCTCGGAGCCTTCATTGGGGGACACAGGAAACCATGGGTGTATGCTGCTGGGACTAGGAGGCTGACACTATGCAAATAAGAAAGTTGGCTCTTCCCATGTAGTATACACCCACTGACCGGAGCTGAGGAGATCAGTTTGTGTAAAAGCAGTATGAGGAGAAGCTTGAAATCCAGAACATTCCGGATCCATTGACGTCTTAGAAAAGGGCGGGTGCTGTGTCCCCAATGAAGGCTCCGAGAAAGATTTTACGGTGAGTACCAAAATCTACTTTTCTCTATCGCTTCATTGGGGGACACAGGAAACCATGGCACGTCCTAAAGCAGTCCCCAAGGGTGGGAAGAGAAAGACCCGAAAACAGGGTTAGCAGAGACGAGATTCTGTGACCGGAACCTGGCCCTAGACACCGTAAGGAATACCTACCCGGCAGGAGCCGAGGTATAGGGGGAAGAGTTAAGAGTACTAGGGAGTACTTAGATCTAGTACAAACCGCATGTGCGGGGATTAGAATGATCAGGGAAAAAGTTGCATCCTTTAAAATCTGCACTTAAGAATCTAAGGCGACTGACAGCAATAGGTCATAACAAGAGAAAAAAGCCTGACCTGACCCTGGTGCTACGTTTGAGAATGGAAGAAAGAGGGAAGAGCTAAGGCACCTGGTAGAGGTAGGTGTCGGGTACGCGGAGGCCCACCGAGCCCTGGCCCTTAACTGCCGTAGAATGACTAAAAGGAAACACCAACTGCCTGAAAGTGTGCAGGGGAGTTGGGCTGAGAGAAGAGACGAGCTACTCGAGGAGAGAGTAAGGGAACTCTGCCATAGGGGGACTTGACCTGTTGATTCTACAGAACCGAGGAAAGTGATCTGACCCTAGTGGACAGAACAGCCTGCAGGCGGGAAAAAAATACGGGAGATAATTCCCCTGTGTAAAGAAGTCCAGAAAAAACTTGCGAAGTCCGGAGACAAAAAGAGAAGGTTAAGGAGCCGAGGGAAATCCAATAACCAACTTCCACTTTCACAGACAGGAGAAGAGAGTCCGGGCATCTACAATGGCGTGACTGGGAAAACTCGAACTCCGGATTCGGGTACTAGATGACCACTGAAGTGAAATACTGGAAGGAGAACCCCCTATGGGGGAATGTTCCTGTGACTGAAAATAGGCACAAGACCTGGGATGTACGACCTGGGATGGGAGAAAGAAAAAAAAACAACCCTTCCAAGGGGGACGCAAGGAAAGGCTTGGACTATGTCACTGGCCTAAGCGCTAGTCGACCAGAGGAGTGACGCCTATCCAGGGAAGGTGGCAAGGAAAACGGAAGAGTGACGTGAAAACGCGTTATCACGTCGCAACCAGAAGTGACAACGAAGGGGAAGAAATGACCGAGAATAGGTGAGGTTAAATGGTCTGGCAGAGACTCTGCTTGAGAAGTGCATAAATCCACGAGCGTCTGAGCCCAAGCGGTGGAGAGAAATCATGGAATTTTGTATGGCAGAGAATTCGAAGAGATCTAGCATATCGCCACGAGCCATCTAGAATGGCAACAAGAGAGGGAAAGGGAGGTAGACCCCTCTTGGCCTGAAACTGAAGCAGGTCCTGTCTAGGTGTTAGCGAAGACTGGCAGATCAGATGGGGACCACTCGCTGTTGCGTTGAGTGTTCAGGTGGAAACACCCAGTGGCCTGAGCATTCAGGGCTCTCTGAAGAATTCTGTCGCGGAAAATGGCCAGAAGACGATGCTTAAAACATACAGCTGGTCCGGAAATGTGAGCCCAATGACTCGGCCGTCAGGATACCAGAAGTCCATTGGTGAAACTGGTCCTCCGTGGAATCGATACTTGCTAGACGATCCTGTGTCTGGTTCTTAACTTCATCTGTTATCTGTGAAGGGACTGAGAAAATCTGATCTCTATCTAGAAGAGAGAGAATGTAAGTAACGACCTATGGATTTAAACATATGCAGTACCTGGCCGGAACCCTAGTAAAGGGCGCGGCTAAGGCTGGTCTAGGCCAAACAATAGGCGGATACTAGAAGTACTATGAACCACCCGAGGAGGGTGTCAGGAAGTAAAGCAGACAACATACCGGTTAGAAGACAGAGCCGTACCCTTGCTTACCTCATTTGAGAAACAAAAAGACTGCTGCCTCAAGAAACGGCGCAGTCAACGTACGGTCAGAGAAAAAAGCCTTACGTCGTGGCTACCATAGATGAATGGTGCGAAATAGGAGGAGGTCCCGGGTCACTGGGAAGCGACTAAATGAGAGCTGCTGCTGTGCGGAGTCATGGAATCCGTGGTTGCTGCAGGGAGTGAATCACACGACCCTCCAGTCGGATGGTCGTGTGTTACCTTACCTCAAGATCTTGTTACACGTATGGTGTGAGGTACGAGATGGTTGCAGATCGCTGAGAAGTGAGAAAATAACTGCTGCAGAAAAAAGAAGACAATGCACTGGTCGAAGGACCATGGCTTACCTCCTGTTTACCCGGATGAGTGGTTTGAAGTAGGAGAAAGCCTCGGGTCACTGGGAAGCAACTTAATGACACTTGCTGCCGTACCGCGTTAGGGGTCCATGGAGACCACAGTCCTCGCCTTAGTCGAAGATGAAGGAGATACATGACCCACTAGGTGAGGTAGTCTGTTTGACTCACTGGGTTGTGAGCAGAGCAACACATACCTGTTACGGTATCCAGCTTCTGGTCTGGAGAAACGCTAGCCCATTGGATAGCGGGCAGGATGATCGATCTTACATACTGGCACTGAATGTGACAGCTGCTGGCGTGCCACATCATGGGGCAGTGTTGGATGGAGCTCTCGCCTCGGTCAAAGATGAGCGGAAAAGCTGAACAAGGCACTCAAGCCTGTTGCTGTATTCGGCTTCTGGTTCTGATAAGTGCTGGCCCATAGGCTAGTGGGCAGGCTCATCAAATCACTCTCACGCTGTAGTAGACAGCTGCATATAGAAACGCTGGCACACAAGATAGAGGGTACGTTCTGGAAATACTAGCACACCGGATGGTGGGTAGGTGCATAGAGAAACACTGGATAGTGGATACTGGCACCCTGGGAGATGGACCGACATATAGAGACGCTGGCACACAAGCAAGTGGACAGGTCTATAGAACTGTCAATCTGGATAGTGGACGGGTTGATAGAAAAACATTTAGCACACTGAAACTGACAGGTGCAAGTAGAAACCCGACCCCCTAAACAGTGGGTAGGTTCACACAACACTGTTACAGTGGTGTAGACAGGTGCGCATAGAAACACTGTTACACTGAGTAGTGTAAGGGCTTGTGAAAACCCTGAGTACACCAGAGTACACAAATGCATGTAGAAACACTGGCCCACAGAATAGCGGGCAGGATCCCCAAAGGCACCTGGGTATTGGAGCACACAGGCATGACACAGACACTGGCACACTGGATAGTGGACAGGTACAGGGAAACGCTGGCATACAGGAGTAGGTCAGTGCATAGAGAAACGCTGGCCCACTGGATAGTGTACAAGTACGAGGAAACACTAGCACACCGATGAAAACTAGTACATAAAGAAAACACTGGCACACTGGTGTAGGCCAGTGCGTAGAAAGAACACTGGCACACCAGATAGCGAACAGGTACATAGAGACACTTGCACACTGGTGAAGACTAGTGCATAGAGAAAAGACAGGCATACTGGATAGGGGACAGGTGCATAAAGACACTGACACACAGGTGGAGATCACGAGAAAACACTGGCACACTGGGTAGTGGACAGGTACATGAAGATACTGACACACTGGATAGAGGGCAGGTACCTGGAGACACTGACGCACTGGTGTAGTAGAACAGTGCGTAGAAAAAAACTGGTACACTGGATAGAGGACGGGTACTTGGAGACACTGGCACACTGGATAGTGGACAGGTTGACATAAAAAGTGGACAGGTCAAAAGAACACTGACCCTGTGGAAGATAGGTACATTAACACACTAGATAGCGACCCCACGGTAGATAGGGATATGAGGAACATAGACACACTAGATAGTGGGTACAGCAGAGTAGGCAGGAAAACGAAACACAATGACCGTGGAAGTGGACAGGACCCCAGAACACTGGAGTACTCCTGGAGATGGGCAGGTCAGAGACAGCACCTTGGAGACGGGTGACCTGCCAGAGGACCGGTGGTCCCTAGCAGAGTGCGTGTGGAAGAGTGTTATCCCGAACTTGTAGAAGTGGAGGGAATCTGGGCATGATGTAGTATGAGGTAGCTAATACTCCCTGAAGTAGTACTAGACATATAATATGTGTCAGAGGGGAGACAGCTCACTGTAAGTGAACGGGAACTCAGGGATCAGGAATAGATGCCTATGGCAGTAAATAGTGCTTTCAACAAATCAGAGGAAAGAGAGGGTTTGGAGGCATGCTTAAGGCTTTTTTTTTTTTTTTTTACACACTCTCTCTCTCTCTCATTAGTTTCTGCAGAGACTGGGGGCAGTAAGGGAGGCCCAGGAGAGACCAGTGGTGCCCGGGCAGCCCGAAGCGGTTACTGTGGGTGAAGCCTGGCTGCAGGTAGCGCAGGGATGCTGTCTGCCGGCGAGGGTGCGCTGGGCCCTGAATCGCACTGGCTACCTGCGGGGAACGCTGAAGCTGCAGCGGCGTTACTTACCAAGCCGGGAGGCTTGGTCTGTGGGGCTGGAAGGGCGGGCAGAATGACGTCCCCCAGAGGTCTCGGCGCTGGGAAGTGACATCAGGCGCCAGGAAAGAGGGGGGCGGTGCCTGCACGGGGAAGCAGGAGAGCCGGATTGCGAGCTCGCGCGACAGGGAAGGCAGGCCAAGTTTGAAAAGCCCGCGCGCGCGGGCAGAAGAATTCCTGGCTGGGGGCGTGGCCTGGAAGGCGCGCAAACACTTAGCGGTGAGAGGCCGGGACGCTGAAGGGGGCGTGGCGCAACTGAGGAAAAGGCCGCAATGGAGCCGGAAGCTAAATTTTTTAAGGTAGGCCGCCGGAGGGGACGCATATTAGTGAACGCCACGGCAAGGGATAAGCGCAGGGGGGGGGGGGGCGTGTCGGGGAAGTGCAGGGAAGCCACACAGCAGGGAGAGCAAGCAACAGAGGGGCCTGCGGTAGATGGCTATAGGGGAAAAATCAGGACCCCCTGACCCAGGTGGTGAAGGGGCTGTGGTGAATATATAAAAACGGGATCCCCCCCCCATTGCCCGGAATGGGGGAGAAGGAGGGGGAGTGCAGAGTAATTATCTTGAAGGTCCCGGCTTGTCCTGAGGTGATCCTGGAATCATCCTGGAAGGCAAGCGAAGACATCTCGACAGTCGTCCCAGGCATAGTCGAGGGGAGACCGGAGGGGTACCTCTCCATCCCAGGTACGGTCTTTGTCCTCCTACCCCACAATCAGGCTCGGGAGCGAGAGAGTTTGGGGAGGGGGGCAGGACCCTCCGCCTTTATCAACGACGTTGCCCTTTTCCTCACTGCGGATGCACCTCGAACACTCTTCTGTGTTGGAGGGGCCGGGTACACTGCCAGACAGACACAGAAGACAACAGTAGTGGCGGAAGGACCCCACTCTGTGCGACCGGTCTCTATGTGGGAGAGCAGGGTGAGCGATTACACCCTGTCGCCCGACGAGCTGTGTCTGAAAAACAAAGGGAAAACATTAATAAAACACAACAATACAAACCTGAGGGGCTGAGAGCAGCCCCTGCGTGTCCAACCTCCTCGGACACTAAGCAAAAACTGATCTCCTCAGCTCCGGTCAGTGGGTGTATACTACGTGGGAGGAGCCAACTTTATTATTTGCATAGTGTCAGCCTCCTAGTCCCAGCAGCATACACCCATGGTTTCCTGTGTCCCCCAATGAAGCGATAGAGAAATTGTTTTTTTTTTGTATTATGCTAATAAAAATGTATATTTTTGAATTTTTTCTGTCTCCTTGAAGAATAAGTATTAAGATGCAAGTTTAATGTAGGTTAAAAACTTTAGTTTGGTGGATTTGTATTTATGGATATAATATGGATCTCTAATTCCGGTTTTGGATTTATTTGCCAGAATTACCCTATGGCCACTGTATAAGGTTGACCACCTAGAACGCATTATTAAGGGATGTCTGTCCCACCCAGCACTGGAGGGAATGTAATAAGGCCCTCCAGAATTTGTCCGCCACTATGTAGACCACTAAAGCATAGGGGGACAGTATCTCAGGCAGTAACTACTTCTGTGTCAGACGCATTAGGTCATAATACTAAGACCTCGCCAGTATGGAACGGTTAAATTCCCACTGATGAACCTGCTGGGTCCACATGAACATATTTACACCAAGTCGTGCCAAGATCTCACTTAGCCGATAAGTCGAAATATGTTTGCTGGGGTCTTGCCATGAGAAATTGAGCAATGACTCCTGCCCATTGATCCGGGGGTAACCTCTCCCTGTCGGCCACTTTCTCAAACATTGCCAGGTATGTCTCAACATCATCCGTAGGCTCCATTTTGAGGATTGCCGAACGGACTGCTTTCCGGGCAATGTGGCCACCAGACGAGTACCTGTTGTCTGTAGTGCCATCACGTGCTGTACCAGCAGCTGGTTGGTCTACTGCTGCTGCTGGTTAAATATCTGTTGCTGCTGAATGGCCTCCATAAGTACTTTCACCACAGCCTCCAACTCTGCACATATCCCAGATTGGGTTTGTGACAGCCCTTTTACCCAGGAGATACACTGGCGCCCAGCCAAAATCACAAAAAAGTAATGTGACGGCCTCACTGCGTTTGCACGCTTCAATCCACAAAATGTAGGGAATTCAGCTCTGGTAGGCAATGGCAGGGATGCAGTAAAGAGGCAAAGATGGGTTAAAGGCCCAAAAAGGGTTAGTGTTTTATTCACGCATAAACATAAATAAACAGTCTTGCTTCAGAGGAGAAATTTAAAAAGGAAAAGAAAGTCCAGCTTGGCATTCAGCTCAGCAAAAAGTCCAGGAGGTACCAGTCCACATAGAAATAAGTTCCCCAACAAAAGTCTTTTTCAGCTCTCCAGCCCAACCACCCACACTTTGAGAAGTTCTGGCTGCCTTGTTATGTTGTGGTAATTACCACCTCTGCCACCTCAAAACTTGACCTAGCAGAAATCCAGGCCAGGATTAACCCCTTCACTACTGCTCACCAGTGCACAAATCACATGCTAGGAGGGATATAGCTCCCATTAATCACCATACCCTTTACTGGGTCACAGGCAGGGCCAGCGTCAGCACCCAGCAAACCTGGTCAAATGCTGGGGCCCTGGGCTGCCGGGGGTCCCACTAGTAGTGGCAGGCCACGCCACCGCTACTCAGGGGGGCCCGGTGCCTGCGCTGTCACGGGCCTCTTCCCCCACTAAGGATCGCACTTTCAATTGTATCGGCATCGCAGTTGCCGATACAATTGAAAGCAATGATGAGATGGAGTGGCGCACTCCCTCTCTAATCATTCTCCCGCTGTGACTGTCGGCGCTCTGACAGCTCAGCAGAGGAGTGCTGTGACGTCAATACTGTACACCTGCAGTGATTTCAGAGCGACAGCAGTGGACGCGCTGAGGAGACCGATCAGCGGGGGAACAATGAGAAATGAGTATGTATTAATCACTGTGGCCAGACAACTATGGGGGCTGTATACTACATGAAGGTGCCTAATGCTATCTGGGTCTGCAATGTGCTATATGTGGGCTGTATACTACATGAGGATGCCTAATGCTATCTGGGTCTGTATTGTACGATATACGGGCTGTGTACTACATGAGGATGCCTAATGGTATCTGGGTCTGCATTGTGCTATATGGGAGCTGCATAGTGTCATTTGGGGGCTGCATAGTGCCATGTGGGGGCTGCATAGTGCCATGTGGGGGCTGCATAGTGCCATGTGGGGGCTGCATAGTGCCATGTGGGGGTTGCATAGTGCCATGTGCGGGTTGCATAGTGCCATGTGGGGGTTGCATAGTTCCATGTAGGGGCTGCATAGTGCCATGTGGGGGCTGCATAGTGCCATGTGGGGGCTGCATAGTGCCATGTGGGGGCTGCATAGTGCCATGTGGGGGCTGCATAGTGTCATATGGGGGCTGTATAGTGCCATATGGGGGCTGCATAATGCCATATGTGGGCTGCATAATACCATATGGGCGCTGCATAGTGCCATATGGGGCTGCATTATACTACATGGGGGCTACATAATACTATATGGATGACTATGGCGGCTTCATAACATTATATAGAGGAGAGGAATATGGGGGCTGCAAACTACTATACCCCCAGAGTTGTATGTCCCCTCTACCCCGGTGCTGTATACCCCCTCAGAGCTGTATGTCCTCCCACCCTAGTGCTGTATACATCCAGATCTGCATGACACCCACCACCTAAGAGCTGTTTGTCCCCCCCACCCCAGAGCCACTGCCCCCCTCTAGAGCTGTATGCCCCACTCTGGAGCTGTATGCCCCCCATTGCTGTATACACCTTTCCTCAGTAATATGTATGCTCCCCAGTAATGTGTATGTCCCCAGCCTCTCTTGTGATGTATATACTGCAGTGTCAGTGTGGTCTATGCGCGGCCATGTCTGTTAGTGATGGCCACCAATCAGCGTGGCACAGACACATGCCCAGTAGGAGCTGGATGGAGACAAGTGGGGGAGGTGAATGAGGCTGTTGTCGGCTTCCCAATATTAGAAATATATCTAATGTGTCTGTGTGTGCATCTATGATGTGTATTAGGTCAGTGTATATGACTGTAGACAAAAAAGACTGACTGCACTCCTCGGCCTGACGTGTCAACAGGTGCAAACTGAACATGACATAAAATACAAAAAAACAGTTTGCACTCTGATAATGCTAAAGTATGGAAACCATGAATATGTGAACATGGACATTAAGGTTAAAAACCTCCTGTGTACGGGCAAGTAGGAACCTAGTTGCCCATACACAGAAGGTTTTTAGCCTAGAGAGAGGCTTCAGCATAGCGTCAGGGACCCAGTTACGAGATATGCCGTGAAGGGGCAACTGGGCAGATATACAAATGGCCATTTATATATGCTAAATATCTTATTTTTCTCAGATTTTCAGATTTTCCTTAGCAGTAATGCAGGTCCATGTTCACATATTCATGGATTCCATACTTTAGCATTATCAGAGTGCAAACTGTTTTTTTGTATGTAGTGTATATGACTGTGTCTACATTTATGTCTATTTATATGTGTTTTTTTAATATCTCTTTAAATATGTATGTATACGTATGCCTGTATGTGTATGTATCTGTGCATGCCTATGTGTGGATGGGGCCCACTGAGACTCTTTTGCCCAAGGCCCACAAAAACCTGGAGCCGGCCCTGGTCACAGGGCACACATCATTTAAGAGGGCATATCTCTAAGCACAAACCATGTTTGAGGGACCACACCATGTATGAGGGCATATCTCTATGCACACACACCGTGTATGAGGGCACACACAGTGTATTAGGTCACATCTCTATGCACACATCGTGTATGAGGCCACACATCATCTAAGAGGGCATATCTCTATGCAAACACTATGTATGAGGGCATATCTCTGTGCACACACTGTGTATGATGGCACCACTAATGAGGGCATATCTCTATGTGCACACCATGTATGAGGGCAGGGCCGCCATCAGGGCATTATCACTGCGCCTGGTGTACTGGGCCCGGTGAAGAAGGGGTGGTCCCGGGGTCCCGGCTGAGCCAGGGACAATTACTTAGTTTTATTAAGCCCCGGGCCAGCCGGGCCCCTCACCCTCTTCACTGGGCCCCAGTCACAATCACGGCAGAGGGGCCCGGCAGTGCTGCTTTTGCCGCTATACACGTGGCTAATTTGCATTGCATGCAAATTAGCCACGTGTGCTGAAGATACCGCTGTAGCTGCACTGGGCCCCGAGGTTCAGGTGGACTTTTCCTGACCTGTCAGGAATGAGGGCAATCTGACCTGTAGCTGCTCAAGGCTCTGGGGGCTCCTGGCCAGATTGCCCTCATCGCATGCAGCGTGGCGGGCAGGGAGCGATCCGCAGCTCTGTACAGTGTAGAGAGCAGAACTCAGGAGTCCGTCCTCTGCTCCCTGCCCTGCACTTTTCTGTGGGACACAGGCGCGCACTCCTTGATGACGTCATCACGCTGCACGCGCCTGTGTCATTTGAAAAGTACCCGGGAGCTGGGAGGTGAAGAGACGGCGCAGCGCGGGTCCGTACAGCCGGTACAGGAGAGGTAAGGATTAATTTCGGGTTTTTTTGTCTGTTTTTTATTTGTAAAATAGACTGAGGAGGGGACAATAAGGAGGGGGAGGATTGGAATTAGTAGAGGGGATTGAGGGACCTCATATATACAGTGCCTACAAGTAGTATTCAACCCCCTGCAGATTTAGCAGGTTTGATAAGATGCAAATAAGTTAGAGCCTGCAAACTTCAAACAAGAGCAGGAATTATTAACAGGTGCGTAAATCTTACAAACCAACAAGTTATGTTGCTCAGTTAAATTTTAATAAATTTTCAACATAAAAGTGTGGGTCAATTATTATTCAACCCCTAGGTTTAATATTTTGTGGAATAACCCTTGTTTGCAATTACAGCTAATAATCGTCTTTTATAAGACCTGATCAGGCCGGCACAGGTCTCTGGAGTTATCTTGGCCCACTCCTCCATGCAGATCTTCTCCAAGTTATCTAGGTTCTTTGGGTGTCTCATGTGGACTTTAATCTTGAGCTCCTTCCACAAGTTTTCAATTGGGTTAAGGTCAGGAGACTGACTAGGCCACTGCAACACCTTGATTTTTTCCGTCTTGAACCAGGCCTTGGTTTTCTTGGCTGTGTGCTTTGGGTCGTTGTCTTGTTGGAAGATGAAATGACGACCCATCTTAAGATCCTTGATGGAGGAGCGGAGGTTCTTGGCCAAAATCTCCAGTAAGGCCGTGCTATCCATCTTCCCATGGATGTGGACCAGATGGCCAGGCCCCTTGGCTGAGAAACAGCCCCACAGCATGATGCTGCCACCACCATGCTTGACTGTAGGGATGGTATCCTTGGGGTCGTATGCAGTGCCATCCAGTCTCCAAACGTCACGTGTGTGGTTGGCACCAAAGATCTCAATCTTGGTCTCATCAGACCAGAGAACCTTGAACCAGTCTGTCTCAGAGTCCTCCAAGTGATCATGAGCAAACTGTAGTCGAGCCTTGAAATGACGCTTTGAAAGTAAAAGGTACCTTACGGGCTCGTCTGGAACGATGAGACCATTG